>NC_061838.1:3205858-3210858 GCF_019202785.1 Penaeus chinensis | reverse complement strand
GTCCAGAATGATTCACAATTAACAAAGTAAAATTCTTACACCAATCACAGGGAAAATTAGGTTAACCAAAAGTAATTATAAAAAAAATCAAAAAAATCCAAAGCACTACAAATGAAAATATAATTTGGGATATCCTTATTCTTAAATACTAAAAAAACAAGGCCCCCCCCCCCCCTTTTTTTTTACAGCAAAATCATTCTGACCCATAAACAGAAGATGAAACCAAAGATCTGTTATAAGAAGGGATAGTAAGAATGCACACACAAAGCTGCACTGGTCAACCTTAAGGATAGTCATGAGAAAGTGCCTTGACACTATTGAGCAATGATGCACAGGCAACCAGCACTCTACCTTCTGGCTCCTTCTCTGATGGAGAATCTGGTGCCCCAGTGTCACTGCCTGCAGCACAACTGATGAAAGAGAGCGTGCCCATGGAGGGGCCACTACTCTCCTCCTTGCTCTTGCCCTCGCTGGCTGCTGTGTCCTCTGAGGCTCCGCTGCCGTTTTGCTGTGACTCCTCCACCAACTTGCTCAGGTCCTCATCCACTGAGTAATCTGACTCTTTTGCACCTAATTAAAAAAAAAAGTAGAGTGACTATTCTTTGACATACCACAGTAATCATATCCTTATCTACTTTTTATTTTCTAACATTAGGATCTGATTTATCAAGCCCTCTCTAATGAAAACTACTTCTTCTGATAATACTGTGCTATCCCTCATCTTTTAACTGCTTCCTGATCTAAGAATTAAATTAGTTCTTTCAAATTCACCACACATACTTAATTTCCTGAGATACACCAATCTCATTTCCTTATAATCAAATGATTTTTTTACTAGTACTCAAAGCTGTGCGGTCATTTACTTTTTCTAGACTAGAAAAAGGATAAAAAGCAAACTGAGCCAACACACCTGGAACACTTGCTATGCACAAGAGGTGGGAGGAGCACACATGGAAGGACTCTAGAATGTCAGCTGGGTTATTTGCATCAATTACTGTGACTTTGCTAATAGAGTGTGTTGATGTGCATATCCAAACAAGAGATGAGAGTGTTTGCTCCAAGAGTTCCCCATCTCTTCTGTCCTTTTCATGCTCCTGGGGAAGATGAAAGAAATAAACATTTTAATAAATATAATCCTCTTTCAATCTTCTATATATCTGTATAAGATGAATATGATTACCTTACACAGTAGTCACATCCTTGAATGACTGCTAAAGTATGAAACAGTATCTGTATCAATAGTATTAGAAAGAAAAACATTTTCCCACAATATCAAGGAATGGGGAAATCAGCAGTGGTCACTAGGGCCTACTGATACTGATAGACTCCTTACTGGCTGAGCACGTGTGTAACAAAATTCACGAAAAACTACAGGAGATAGTACATAAATCCATGGTGATTGGGTTAATTTTTAAATCTTCAGAAATGCCTAAAATAAACAAATTTTACTGTAACATATTAAATACTCAAATCCTGGTACTGAATAGGGACTAATATTTACCTTGAGTTCCATGTCTAACTTGTCCACTTCATCTCCTGGCTTCACCTCTGTTGTCTCTGTGTCCCCAGAGTAGAATACGCTGGCACCCACTATGTTGCCACCATCTTTGGTTCTTCCCCCAGTCAGATTCACTCCTGCTGCACACCAAATCTGTTGATGGAATCCAAAATGATGGTGAGTTTTGTTCCATATTCTGTTTTAGGCATCATCTTCCTCTACCCACTCACAATCATCTTATTTACATTATTACTTTATTTGCACCTTCTGCAAACTCACCTTCATTCCTGGTTCCTTCTCCATCAGTGGGCGGCAATATACAGGTACTGGGACAGGCACGTGTGTAGAAGCGGAGCTCTTGGGCTGGGTCTGAGGTCCCTCTATGGCCTTCTGTCCTGTCTTAGCAGGCAGACTCCAGCCATATGCTTGCATCCTTCCATCATCCTTCTTTACATGTGCACGGACCTGCCTGTACTGCTCCCGTCTCTCTGTGGCACGACGTTGCTGATACTTCTCCGAGGAGCTGGAGGAGGGGTAGAGGAATGTGAGGGGAGACGGCTCCCGACTCACGTCATCTGGGCTGTCTCTGTGTGGTGTGTTTATGGTGTGGGGTGGGAAGAGGCAGGAGAGGAGTGACAGGGGGAAAGGAAAGGACCATGGACAAGGGGTAGGAAAAAAAACAAACAACAACATGATTTATCTGTGCACGTCACTGGGTGGTGTGCCTTGGTTAGTGGGAGTGCAAGTGCTGGATTCTTTACTGGGACAGGGCCGCATGCTGGGCTCAGGTTATGGCAATACTGATTGTTTAGAGATCTTCAATTATATATTTTGATCAGGCATGAGGAAAATAATGGAAATAGTAGGGGATAATATATAATTCTATTCTGAAAAATTCAGTACAAAAAGATTGGCATTCCACTAAATAACATGTGATACACATAAATTTGATTTACAACTGGATATTTGTACTTAAAAAGAAGAGAGGAGAACAGAGAGGGACAAAAAAAAAAAAACCAACAACAACATGCAAATAATAAAAGAAAGAAACAGTAAAAGAAGTTTAAAAGTATTGAAGGTACACTTAAACTTATTGTTTAATTTGTAGTCTACCCTTGCAACAGCAGATATTATAAACAAACTTTGAGATCTGTTGATCCCCCCCCTCTCCTGCATGATACAGACAGAAGATCTATCACTGCCCCCTCAACTATCTGCATTGTGCTAGCTTTCAGGGTTCAACACTCAAAAATTGGAACCAATGGCCTCACAATACCCTTGCTTCCCAAATTAAACTAGGTTTGTGACTGAAAATACTTAATGGACACATTTTAAAACTTCAGTGCAAATACATAATGAAAATCAATTACATAATGGATGACAGGAAAATTCGTGAGGATACTGAATGTGTATATGGGTGTTAAAATGCATATAAATACCTACTGGAATAAATATTGTTTTCTTAAAAAATAGTTAAATCATAGCTAGCCACAAAATGTTATATGTTTAAAGGTTTGAAATTTATAGTGAGGCACTGAGATATGTTTTGTTTTTTGCACAACCCATCCATGGAGTATGAACTTAGCATCTACATAAAATACGTAGTGCTCCAAACCAGGAAAAGATAAAAATGTTTAACCCAATAACGATGAGTAAAATTTTCTGTAAAGTTGGGTGAGGCCAGAGGGTTATCAGTGCATGCTGCTCTATGCCTGGGCAACTGTCTGGCTCGCAGTAGTACACCTCATATCAGTGTTCAGGACACTCATGATGTGATGGAGTATTACTTATTGTCTGGCTTTATTTGCTACATCACATCACCTGCTGTCAATGGGGTAATGACCACTTGCACTGGTATTACGTTAGTGATGAATAACAACATTTATAATAACAATAAAGTAGAAAGTGTGAATGTACAATGCAGAAGTGCATGGTAGGAGCTATTGTGAGAGAAGAAGCCTAGGGTTTGCTCTCAGGTCAAGCGAAATATTCCCCCTCTGATGTTTCAACAAGGGTAGACTTTTTTTTATAGTTTGTTTTAATGTTACATCAATTAACATATATCAAATCAAATTAGTAAAAAAATCTGATGTCAATTTCTGATATAAGTTAAATGAATTAAAGACAATCTTAACCTATCAGTTAAAGTATCAGAAATCTCTCGGCGTCACAAATTTCTGGCAACCATACTGCTGTTGGGAGCAGGAGTTCGCTACATGTAGCAGAACTTTCCCCCTGACACAGCCTAGCATATCACCACGCATATAGCTATACCCGGCAAATCAAGCAGTTTGTTATGTTGGCCTATACAAGTGACCCGGCAGTAACAGGTTAAAAAAAAAAAAAGTATGAAAAATAATTTAAGGTAAGCAGGCTCATTACAAGGCATAAAACTGAAGTTATTCAATCAACTATGACTCCACTATCTCCATTACTTCAGAAGGCTATAAAAACAAAAACATAGACGCACACACACCATAAACACATAGAATACCAAGTTACACACAGTCAAAAAAGGAATCCAAAGCTTTTTAACCTGGACAATGGGAGAGGGTCATAAGGGAGGGTCTATTCAGAGTGTAAAAGCAGGGTGTGTATATGATGTATATCTGTTGAGGAAAACATCTACCAAGGTATTCCTACACTAATGACATGGAATTATTGAATATATCTCTCCAAATCAGTTAGGCAAAAACTGCTATTTTTATACCAGGACCTTTACTCATTTTGAATGATTTTTGTAAGACAAAGGCCTAATATAAATTTTCTCCTAAGATTTAGAAAAAAAATGAAGCAACTGATGGGCATTACTAAAATAAGAATTTGTGAAAACTTCCTTCCATAAAGGGTCTAGCTGCTAATGACCTTATTCTGCAAAACATACCCATCTATTTAATGATCTTTATTATATTTACCTTACCTAATCATCTTTTTGTTTCACCTACAACAGGAATCAGAAAAATTGCTCTACTTTCCTGCAAGGCAAGTCTAAAACAACAGCAGCATATACAAAACAACATAAACTTCAGAACTTACAATTCTGCATCAAATATTTCAAGGCCTTTGCGTCTATGATCCGACAGTTTCTTCTGCCGCATTGTCTCGAGAGCTGGTGTGACCTGGTGTGTTGGTGGGCTGTAGCGAACATTACCATAAGGAAGAGGCTTTCTCTGAGGCTTCTCTGATGTACTAAACAAGTTGCTGAAGCTGAAAGACAAGTGAAAAGCAAGTGAATTTCTATTCTTGGATATTTTGACCAATATCATTTTTGCAAGTAAAAAATTCTAAACAGTAACTGGTGGTGGAGGAGGAGGAGGATGAAAAGGTAGAAGGGAGGAAATAAATAGTAAAAATAACAACAACAAAAAAAAAACACAATATCACTGCTTACAATTTCCATATTGTCTGTTTACTCTTCTTATCCACATTGGGGTCATTGCGAGTGGCCCTAATCATCTCTGTCCAGCGCACAGCTTCCTGCAACTCCATGAATCGCTCCTTG
>NC_061838.1:3198358-3200858 GCF_019202785.1 Penaeus chinensis | reverse complement strand
TTCTAAAACCACAGCTAGAATTTCTCTCCGCTACCCCTAAGCCTGTAGTTGAACAACTCTCGCCTAAGAATCAATTGCACTGGAAACCATACAATAACAGGGGAACAAGGGAGGGCCAATGGAGGGAGAGAGACACTTAAGATAACTTCTAATTCCTAACAGATGTACACTGCACCTACAGATTGTACAATAGTTGCGGCATATATTTTGGAGGGGAGCATACAATTTTGAATACCAGGAATGCCAGACAGACAAAGAAGTTTACTGCACTGTAGTTTGAATTACGCCTTCTGAATGATCTTTAATCATGCAACTGACTCCGCATGCATTGTACTACAGCTACAACATTCTATCATCTAGCAACAGACAAAAACGGTGTACAAAATACCAACCCGATGACGCATATTCTCCAGGATGCACCCAGCCACCTGAGGTGCCCGAGTTTTTCAAACAGAGGAAGTAAGTTAATTGAAGTTGCAGGTTGCATATTCAAATATATTTCAGTCAGATCAATGCATATTAATAGTTAGTAGTTCATATACATGAATTCTACAGGTTAGTTTTCTTCAACTAATGAAAGCAATTGTTTCTTGAGTGCTCTTTGTGAAGTTGCACATGATACAGCTGTGAAATAATCATCTGATCATGTTAGTTTGTGATCATAATGTGAAGGGTAATGACCATACATGCCAGACATAAACTGGTATTCTTGGAATCAAAACCTGACACTCTTCATCAGCACTAAATTTCATGTATTGAAAAAGTTCTCTGTTTCAAGGCAATTTCTTCTTATCATCTTTTGGCTAGGCACTGCACTTCAAAAACTTTTTAAAAACTTCTTGTCTGCTTGAATCTCTGCTTCTAAAATCATTATATTTCTATCTTGATAATCACACTTCAAAAAGATTTAGCCTGCCACCTTGTTGCTACTGATAAATATAACACTGAGTGGTCTCTTACCCTTTTTGACTTAAAACTTTGCATGCTTTTACACTGCCACATGTCCTGCCTTTCTATCTCTCAATTCCCCTACAAATATTATGATCATATTGTTAAATCTAACTAGAACCATAAAAACACACTTCTGAATTCATGAGAAGGCCTGCTAAATGATGTCTGAATTCTTGAGCTCTTTATGTCTGTAGATACTGTGGTGTACATGAAACAACTGTGTAGGTGGGAGAACTAGTATTAGTAACAACAAGAGTTTAAATAGTTGTGTAACCTGCTTTTGTAAAAAGTTGAAGAATGTAACAAAAGGCAAATGAACAAAGGGTTAAACACACAAGGACTCAAAATACAACATGCAAGAAATACCTCATCTTAAATAAAACAGACATCAATAACTATAACTTACTATAACTTTTATAGAGGAAGAGGGATCAAACAAAAGTCCTGACTATGTTGAGGACAAGAAGGTCACTCAAAGACTGACATTCACTCAACACAAGATAGATGAAGTGAGTCAGCTGATGAGTAAATGACCAAACCCTCTAGAAAGCTCATGGGACCAACAAACTCGAGTTATAAATATAAGTGCTACAATATATTTCTTGAAGTAGATGGGAAAGATAATCAAATGTATGGCCTTCTCTGCTTTAATGAAAAGAAAATCAATAAATGAATATATATTGGGAAAAAAAACAAAACAAAAAAAAAACTGATGAAAATAATATGCAAGATGAGGGCCAAGTTAACAGCAGGGAAAAGGACTGAGGCACATGTACATGCATAATGACTGGTGACACCGTAAGTTAGCAATGAATAGAGTACATAAGAATGCTGGCTCTATGTTAGCACAGTAAATGAACAGTTCAAACTAACATAACAACAAACTCATTCTCTCTCTAGCAAATATAATCATCCATATGGGCAACAGGTAGAATGAGGCTTGGGAATGAGGTTTCAACCATCGAAATATCAAGTATAAATGTGAGACACATAAATGGACTTTCCTAAAATCACAATAGATAAGAAAGAAAGACAATGTAAAAAAGAAAAAAGATATACAATATTCAGCATATACTTAAAATCACATTGTTTTATGAAAATTGAAAAATCGTATTAAAAATTACTAAAAATCCTAGTTAAAATGTACTATTTCTCATTACAAAAAGAAATAGTTTGGGATTCACAAATACAAATAATCAATATTTACCAACCAAAACACCCAGCATATAATGGAAAAAAACTGGGATATGTACAAAAGCTGTGCATTATCCATATCTAAAATGGGTTACTTATCATCAAACTATTCATAATAAAGCATTGCATGATGGCCTATTTTGTACGCCCATCTTGTGCGTAGTGTCACAACGATTCCATACATCCATTTTTGATGTATGAATGAAAGCCACCTAACTGTGCATCAGAATGGGGAAAAATACTTAAGAGAAATGTAAATCCAACTACAACTACAACTGACAGTTTGTCTGTGCTGTCTGAGACAAATGCAAGATCCATAAAAAATAATAATAGATAGAGAAAAACAAAAAACAAA
>NC_061838.1:3175858-3180858 GCF_019202785.1 Penaeus chinensis | reverse complement strand
ATGATGATGGTGATGATGATGGTGATGATGAAGGTGATACTGATAATGATGATAAAGATGATGATGTTGCAAGATAACCCGCCGGCCTTAGAAGCATCGGTCGTCACCCATGCCCTTACACCCTACCCCTACAACCCGTATTGACCTTACTATAACCAACCACGTGCTTCTGCCCGCCACTACCACCTGCCCCTTCTCTTCTCTCTCTTTCTCACTTTCTTTCTCTCTCTCTCTCTCTCTCTCTCTCTCTCTCTCTCTCTCTCTCTCTCTCTCTCTCTCTCTCTCTCTCTCTCTCTCTCTCTCTCTTTTTCTCTCTCACTCACTCCCGCCCCCCCCCCCCCTCTCTCTCTCTCTCTCTCTCTCTCTCTCTCTCTCTCTCTCTCTCTCTCTCTCTCTCTCTCTCTCTCTCTCTCTCTCTCTCTCTCTCTCTCTTCTTTCCTTCTTCTTTCCTCCTTCCCCAACCTTCACACCCATGATACCACGCGGGTATACTCGACAACGGTAGGAAAAAAAGAAAGAAGAAAATCAAATTAAAAGAAAGCCAGGAAAGGAAGGAGAGAAATCGCCGATATCGCTGGGCACTCGAGAGCGACAATCTATAATTCCGGTATTTAATGACTATTCAGGATCGCGGGGAAAGGGGAGGAAGGGGGGGGTGAGGAAGGGGGGGTGAGGAAGGAGTAGAGGGGGAGGAGAGGGGGAGGAGAGGGGGAGGAGAGGGGGAGGAGAGGGGGAAGAGAGGGAAGGGAGGGAAGGAGTGAGTAGGGGAATAGAGAAGGGGGGAAGAGACAGTCACGCGTGGCGACTGTTCATAATCATCACACGTGCAGTCTCCCTCCAAACAAACATGCGCACACGCACACACACACACACACACACACACACACACACACACACACACACACACACACACACACACACAAACCTAAGTACACTGCGTCCGAGAAATCGTGAATCACGTGCAACTACGTGTAAAATAAATATGCGTAAAATATTTCAATTCCACCCCTTCCATTTTTTTTTTTCTAATCATAATTCCGTCGTCCTTAAAAGTTACCGACTAGACGAAACAATAATAGCCCTCCATTACCAAAAAAGACAAAAGTGACTTGGACGTAACATTAGTAGTAGAATGTAACGCCACGACTACGGACCCAAACTAACGGTTCTGATTAGTCATTGAAAGTGGAAGGGAGGGAGGGAGGGGTGGGGAGGGGAGGAGGGAGGAGGGAGGGAGGGAGGGAGGGAAGGAGGGAGGGAAGGAGGGAAGGAGGGAAGGGAGGGAGGGAGGGAGGGGGAGGGAGGGAGGGAGGGAGGGAGGGAGGGAGGGAGGGAGGGAGGGGGATGAGGGGTAGGAGTGAGAGGGCTTCTGTGAAGGGAAGGGGGTTGAGGACGGAAAGGAGGAGGGGGTGGGGGTAGGGGAGGAGATGGGGGAGGGGGAAGGGGAAGTGTTGGGGGAAGTGGTGATGGGGAAGGGGGGGTAGGGGAGGTGATGGGAAGGGGAGAGAATGGAGAAGTAAAGGAGTGGTGTGGTTGAGGGGGGGGGGGGCATAATTTTACCAGTCTGGAGCTAATCATTTCAAATGTGCGATTTAAATAACGACGTAGGGTCAATAATGGCAAATTCTTTAACAATAAACAAAATAGCCTAGATGGAAGGAAGGACTGAGACAAAATGGAAAAAAAATATTACGTTGAATGGAGAAATAAAGGAAGTAAACAAATAAGAAAAGAGTATCTTCCTTCTGAATTAGGGTTTTGAACAATGGAATAAACAAACTAAATGGAAGTTAACACGTACAAACAAATATTCAAAATAAAAAAAAAAGCAAACACGTTACGAGAATAAAAAAAAGAAGGCGCTTTGTCTTTCCGTTACAAAAAAAAGTTTTTTCCGCAACTCAAATAGTTCTGAAAAAACGAGCTTTGGTGTTGAATGTTAACGCTGATAATGAAGTAATCACACCTCCCACTCCGTTAACAATGCAAATCTTACGGCCACTCGTGTGTGTGTGTGTGTGTGTGTGTGTGTGTGTGTGTGTGTGTGTGTGTGTGTGTGTGTGTGTGTGTGTGTGTGTGTGTGTGAGAGAGAGAGAGAGAGAAAAAAAGATAATTTTTGCGCTGAAAAAGTTGTAAACAAAACAAAGGGGAGAGCAGGTAAATGCATAATTACGACGGAGGCCTTTTCGCTTTACTGCTTCATCAAGGCATTTCATTAGCAGGAGGGAGGGAAGGAGGAAGGGAAGGAGGAAGGAGGAAGGGAAGGGAGGGAGGGAGGGAGGGAGGGAGGGAGGGAGGGAGGGAGGGAGGGAGGGAGGGAGGGAGGGAGGAGGGAGGAAGGGAGGAAGGGAGGAAGGGAGTGAGGGAGTGAGGGAGGAAGGGAGGGAGGGAGGGAGGGAGGAAGGGAGGGAGGGAAGGAGGGACGGTAGGATGAAGGGAGGGAGAGAGGGTAAGAGGAAGGAAAGGAGGGGAGGGAGGGAGGAAGGAAGGGAAGGATGGATGAAGGGAAGGAAGGAAGGATGAAGGGAGGGAGGGAAGAAGGGTAGACGTGAAGAAGTGAATAAGGGATGAGGGAAGGAGGGAGCAAGGAAAGGAGGGACAGATGAAAGCAGAGAGAGGGCGTGAAGAACAAATAAAAAGTATGAAAAGATAGACAGCACAAACACAGTTAATTAAAGAGAAAAGTTATAGAATATTACAATACCGAAAAACAATCGATCATAACACTAACAATAATAACAGCAATAAAATAAGTAGCTTGATTCGGAAGAAGCGGAAGAAGAGGAGGAGGAGGAGGAGGAGGAGGAGGAGGAGGAGGAGGAGGAGGAGGAGGAGGAGCGCAAAAGAGGCGGAGCCGCGGGGGGCGTGGTTCGCTATTTCCAGCCAGGCCGGATGCGATCAAAGTCTATCAGATATGAAAACTCCCTAAAATAATTCAGACCTTAAAGGCCGAGCGAAAGAGGCGAGGGAGAGGGAGTGGGAGAGGGAGTGGGAGAGGGAGTGGGAGAGGGAGTGGGAGAGGCAGACAAACAGACAGAGAGACAGACAGACAGACAGACAGACAGATAGACAGATAGACAGAGAGATAAAGAGAAAGAAAATTAAAAAGAGGAAAAAAAAATAAAAAAAAATAAAAGAAAAAGAAAGGTAAAGAATAAAGAAAGAAAACGAAAAAGACAGACAGACAGACCTATGAATACCCCTTCCCCCTACCCTTAACCCGCAAAAGCACCTTAACCCACAAGACGAGACACGCGAGAAGAGGTCAGAGGTCACAAGACCTTCATAAGTTGGACACCCTCGCCCAGGTCAATGCCAAACTCGTCCGGATTGGTGCGCGCGTCTAGTCATTCTCACTGAAGAATCCACACTCGACTACTGTTTTCAGCCGACGTCGAGAGGAAAATAAGAGAGAACAAATACACAAACACGCATAAAAGCAGGGGAAAAAACAACTCCACACATGCGAACACGTAAACAAAACCAATGAGCTGAAAGGAAAGAAAACGACGGAAAAAATAGACATAGGATAAAAAATAAAAAATAGAAATATAGGTCTACATATCAAAGCAAAAGAAAAAATATATATATATGGAACGTATACAAACATGAACACACACACACACACACACACACACACACACACACACACACACACACACACACACACACACACACACACATATAAACAAAACAACAGCCTGACATAAAATAGATAAAACAATAGAGGAAAACAATAAACGCGACACAAAAAAATCATTGGCCTACATAAAGCACACACAAAAAAAACAATAATCTGAAAGACCAAGTCTATCGGCACAAAGTGCTTATAAAATATCTTGCCCATTCCATACCTCAATGTTCGCCCATTGAACTTGAAAAAAATGTGGAATATTATATATAAAAAAAGGAAAAAAAAGTCTCGCATTAACATTTTACTTTTTTTTTTTGAGTTCTCAGTAAATTTTACGTTCACCAAATCTGGTAATGCGTTGTAATTGTTTGTCTTTCCGCCTTGCACCTCTCTCTCTCTCTCTCTCTCTCTCTCTCTCTCTCTCTCTCTCTCTCTCTCTCTCTCTCTCTCTCTCTCTCTCTCTCTCTCTCTCTCTCTCTCTCTCTCCTACCTTTTTCTTCTCCTCCCCCCCTCCTCCTCCTCCTAACCACCGTCTATTTTTCTTTCTCTCCTTTTTTTCCATCTCCACATCTCCCTCCCTCCATCCCTCCTCCCCTGCCTGCCTGCATCCCTCCCTCCTCCCTTGCCTGCCTCCCTCCCTCCTCCCTTGCCTGCCTCCCTCCCTCCTCCCTTGCCTGCCTCCCTCCCTCCTCCCCTGCCTGCCTCCCTCCCTCCTCCCTTGCCTGCCTCCCTCCCTCCCTTGCTTGCCTCCCTCCCTCCCTCCTCCACTGCCTGCTTGCCCCTCTCTCTCCCTCCCTCCCTCCTCCCTCCCTCCCTCCCTCCCTCCCTCCCTCCCTCCTCCCTTGCATGCCTCCCTCCCTCCCTTGCTTGCCTCCCTCCCTCCCTCCTCCACTGCCTGCTTGCCCCTCTCTCCTCCCCCCTCCCACCTCCCTTCCCCCCCTCCCTCCCTCCCTCCCACCCTCCCTCCCCTCCCTCCCATCATTCCCCCGTGACCAAGCAGCCTCCACGATCTCGGTTCGAATCCCACAGTTATCCCGGCTGAGTCACGCGACCACATCCCGCTGAAACCCCTTTACATCATGCCTTCTGGGGGGAGGGGGGGGATAAGGATGGGGGATAAGGGATAGGGGGGATAAGGATGGGGGATAAGGGATAGGGGGGGATAAGGATGGGGGATAAGGGATAGGGAGGGCGGGGCACTTCCCGTCCAACTCCCTTAACAGCTCCTTTAGCCTGATTAACCTTCACCCTCCACCCTTAGCCCTTCGCGAGAAGAAAATAAGAGGAAAAGAGGAGGAGGGGAAGTAGGGGATGCAAAGAAGAGAAAAGGCGACTCCATATAAGCTTTGTATTAGTTGAGCGATGC
>NC_061838.1:3150712-3160712 GCF_019202785.1 Penaeus chinensis | reverse complement strand
GCCAGTCCTCCTTTTCCGCGGAATTTTCCTCCTCCTCCTCCTCTTCTCCCTTTACCAATGTCGCTACATTTCCCCCCCTCCTCTTCTTCCTCTCATTCCTTTTCCACTAAAATGGTTCTCCCTTATACTTCTTCCATCCGTTTCTTATTCTCTTTATCCGCCTATCTTTCTTACCATCATCATCATCTTCTGCCTCATTTTTCTTCATTTCCCTCCTTTAATCCCGCTAATTCCCTCTTTTCTTCCACTTTTCTCCTATCTCCTCCTCACTGTCACTGTACACCCTTTGCTTCCTCCTCCTTCCGCTTGGTAGTCTTTTTCATTCCCTTTTTTATCATGCTTCTCCCACTCCTCCCACCTTCTCAGAGGCTTCGTCCCCCGCGGTTTCCCGGCGCACTTGCCGCTACACAAAAGAAGGTAAACACAAAGATCGCCTCTCTCTTCCCTCCCCTCCCCTCCTCCTCCTCTTCCCTCTTCCCTCTTCTCCCTCTCCTTTTCTTCTTCCCCTCCCCGCCTTCCATGTTTCCTTCCTCTCCCTCCCTCCCACCTTCCATACCACCCTGCCACCTACCTACCTACCCATCCTCTCTCCCTCCCACCACATACGCGCGTAAAGAGGCGGTTCCCTTTTATCGAACCCATACGCACCCTAAGTCCACTCGTCAAATGTAGGCCTACAACCTCCTTCCACATAGGCTTATATACATACCATATTCTATTTATTTATGCAAACGTATAATCTTACCCCATCAGTTTCTATCCAGCTACCTATCTTTATTTACGTTTATCAACCTACCTAGCTATCTATCTATCAAACAAGTAATCTCCCCCACCAATATAAGGCTTAGTGAGTGCCCTAACTATGCAGTCCTTTCATGCACGTGTCTGTGAGTCGAGCCTGAAGGACACGGTCGAGACCTGTCATCAACGTCGAGGATGAGAAGTGCTATTTCGGGAGAGGTCCCTTCTCCCTCTAAATCCCTAATCCCTGATCCCTGATCCCTGATTCCAGACTGCCACCCGCTCTCCCTCGCTTCTGGCAAATTACTTCGAGAACACGCGAGACATCCCCCCCCCCCCCCCTGCAGCTGCCGCACTTGGGCCAAACTACATTTTCCCGTCAAAGTTCATCCCCCTAACGGCTCACCTGTCAAATCTAACTCTCTTATCTCGGATCACACAGAGCAATTTCTTTAATTAACTCCAAATCTATACATCTAATCTTCAATCTCCCTACTCTCGCCAATCAACCTGGTCCATATAACCTACCTGTCTCTGTTCTTAAGCTGCATAGGCCTTTCGACTGTCTTTGAAGAAGGACATATGTTATTGTGAAGGACATATGTTTCTACAGTTACCTTCGTTACACTTGCCGACTGCCATACACGGCCACACTGCATGGTTTTTTTTTTTTCCCAACGGGGGCCCAACACAAAGGGGGACAAGGAAGGGGGAGTGGCTGCACGAGGAGGATGGAAAAGGAAGAAAAGAGAAAGGGAGGAAAGAGAAAGGGGAGGAGAGAGAAAGGGGAGGAAAGAGGAAGGGGAGGAAAGAGGAAGGGGAGGAAAGAGGAAGGGGAGGAAAGAGGAAGGGGAGGAAAGAGGAAGGGGAGGAAAGAGGAAGGGGAGGAAAGAGGAAGGGGAGGAAAGAGGAAGGGGAGGAAAGAGGAAGGGGAGGAAAGAGGAAGGGGAGGAAAGAGGAAGGGGAGGAAAGAGGAAGGGGAGGAAAGAGGAAGGGGAGGAAAGAGGAAGGGGAGGAAAGAGGAAGGGGAGGAAAGAGGAAGGGGAGGAAAGAGGAAGGGGAGGAAAGAGGAAGGGGAGGAAAGAGGAAGGGGAGGAAAGAGGAAGGGGAGGAAAGAGGAAGGGGAGGAAAGAGGAAGGGGAGGAAAGAGGAAGGGGAGGAAAGAGGAAGGGGAGGAAAGAGGAAGGGGAGGAAAGAGGAAGGGGAGGAAAGAGGAAGGGGAGGAAAGAGGAAGGGGAGGAAAGAGGAAGGGGAGGAAAGAGGAAGGGGAGGAAAGAGGAAGGGGAGGAAAGAGGAAGGGGAGGAAAGAGGAAGGGGAGGAAAGAGGAAGGGGAGGAAAGAGGAAGGGGAGGAAAGAGGAAGGGGAGGAAAGAGGAAGGGGAGGAAAGAGGAAGGGGAGGAAAGAGGAAGGGGAGGAAAGAGGAAGGGGAGGAAAGAGGAAGGGGAGGAAAGAGGAAGGGGAGGAAAGAGGAAGGGGAGGAAAGAGGAAGGGGAGGAAAGAGGAAGGGGAGGAAAGAGGAAGGGGAGGAAAGAGGAAGGGGAGGAAAGAGGAAGGGGAGGAAAGAGGAAGGGGAGGAAAGAGGAAGGGGAGGAAAGAGGAAGGGGAGGAAAGAGGAAGGGGAGGAAAGAGGAAGGGGAGGAAAGAGGAAGGGGAGGAAAGAGGAAGGGGAGGAAAGAGGAAGGGGAGGAAAGAGGAAGGGGAGGAAAGAGGAAGGGGAGGAAAGAGGAAGGGGAGGAAAGAGGAAGGGGAGGAAAGAGGAAGGGGAGGAAAGAGGAAGGGGAGGAAAGAGGAAGGGGAGGAAAGAGGAAGGGGAGGAAAGAGGAAGGGGAGGAAAGAGGAAGGGGAGGAAAGAGGAAGGGGAGGAAAGAGGAAGGGGAGGAAAGAGGAAGGGGAGGAAAGAGGAAGGGGAGGAAAGAGGAAGGGGAGGAAAGAGGAAGGGGAGGAAAGAGGAAGGGGAGGAAAGAGGAAGGGGAGGAAAGAGGAAGGGGAGGAAAGAGGAAGGGGAGGAAAGAGGAAGGGGAGGAAAGAGGAAGGGGAGGAAAGAGGAAGGGGAGGAAAGAGGAAGGGGAGGAAAGAGGAAGGGGAGGAAAGAGGAAGGGGAGGAAAGAGGAAGGGGAGGAAAGAGGAAGGGGAGGAAAGAGGAAGGGGAGGAAAGAGGAAGGGGAGGAAAGAGGAAGGGGAGGAAAGAGGAAGGGGAGGAAAGAGGAAGGGGAGGAAAGAGGAAGGGGAGGAAAGAGGAAGGGGAGGAAAGAGGAAGGGGAGGAAAGAGGAAGGGGAGGAAAGAGGAAGGGGAGGAAAGAGGAAGGGGAGGAAAGAGGAAGGGGAGGAAAGAGGAAGGGGAGGAAAGAGGAAGGGGAGGAAAGAGGAAGGGGAGGAAAGAGGAAGGGGAGGAAAGAGGAAGGGGAGGAAAGAGGAAGGGGAGGAAAGAGGAAGGGGAGGAAAGAGGAAGGGGAGGAAAGAGGAAGGGGAGGAAAGAGGAAGGGGAGGAAAGAGGAAGGGGAGGAAAGAGGAAGGGGAGGAAAGAGGAAGGGGAGGAAAGAGGAAGGGGAGGAAAGAGGAAGGGGAGGAAAGAGGAAGGGGAGGAAAGAGGAAGGGGAGGAAAGAGGAAGGGGAGGAAAGAGGAAGGGGAGGAAAGAGGAAGGGGAGGAAAGAGGAAGGGGAGGAAAGAGGAAGGGGAGGAAAGAGGAAGGGGAGGAAAGAGGAAGGGGAGGAAAGAGGAAGGGGAGGAAAGAGGAAGGGGAGGAAAGAGGAAGGGGAGGAAAGAGAAAGGGGAGGAGAGGAAGGAAACAAAACAAAAAACATACAAAAAACATTTAGTACAATATTAAGCATAGTTAAAATAATGATAGGAGGAAAAATAAATGCAATGCACACATATAAATAAAAAAACCAAAAAACATGAACGAACCAATAAACAAATCAGTGACCGGAAAGAAAACGAAAAGGACGCGGCACCAAGACCAATGAAATGAGATGCTATACCAAGACGGGAAATGCACAGACGTAAAAAAAAAAAAGTAAACTAGCAGGCAGAGAAAATAAGAAAATTGAAAGAATCACGAACAAGAAAGAAAGAAAAAAGAAACGACAAACACGGAAGAAACTCCGGCATTGGACTGGAAATGAGAAAAAGGAATGAGGTGAAAAAAGAAGAGAAGAGAAAAGAAAATAATAGAAAAAAAAAGATAAGGGGAGAGGAAGAACCAGCAAGACAAAAAACGATCCCTCGCGACGGCGCCGAGGTTTCAGCCAGGAATTCAATCAAACCAAAATCCAAAATTCCAAAATAAAAGAATAAAGAAAAAAAACACAGAAAAGATAAAAAAAAAAAAAAAATCAATAAACCAAGAAAAAATAAACAACAAAACAAAGAAGAAATAACGCTTCAACACGAAAGAGGGAGGGGGAGAGGGAGGGGGAAAGGGAGGTGATGGGAATGGGGGGAAGTAGGGGTAAAAGCAGAGTAGGGGGGAGGGGGAGGGGTGGAGGGGGGGGGAGTGGGAAAAGGCCCAGAGTGGGTAGGGGTGGGGGGGGGGGGGGCAGGGACATGGGTACGGTAAGGTAAGGGGAAAAGGTGGGGATGCTGAAAGGAAAGGGAGGGGGGAAAAAAGAAAAGAAAAAGGGAAAGGAAAGGGGAAAAAATGGGGTAGGGCCAGGGGGGAAGGGGGAATGGAAAAAAAGGAAGAGAAGAAAAGCAAGGGAAGGGTTCGGACTTTTACGAGACTCGTCCGCACGATTAATAGGCGCCCGAGAGGCCTAGGGCCAGCCAAAACGACGAAGGTGACCGGTCCGCACTCTCTTGATTTTCCCTTCCCCTTTCCTTTTCTCCCGCTCTCTCCTTTTCCTCCCTTCTCCCCCTCGTTTCCTTCCCGCAACCCGCCGGAGGGGACGGCCCTCACCCCGGGTTTTTGGGGGAGCCCCTCCCTCCGCCCCGGCAGGAGAGGACGTCGCTCGAACACGCCGTGAAAAGAAAATTTGTTGCATCCCTCCCCCATCGACACCCGCTTCCTCCCCACCTTGCTGCTGCTCCTGTGGCTCCTGCTGCGTCATAGGAAGCATTATTGCCACCGCCTCCTTTCGCCACCGCGTCTGCCTCCAACCTCCGTCTGTCTCTGTCCGTGGTGTCTGTGGCTCTCTGTTTATGTATCTGTTTCTATCTGTTTCTTTCTGTCTGTCTGTTGTCTGCTGTCTGTCTGTCTGTCTGTTGTCTGTCTTTTCTTCTTCTTCTCCCCCTTCCTCTCCCCCCCCCCCACTACCCAACCGCCAAAAAAGCGGCTGTCAATGGCCCCCTTGGCAAAACGAAGTGTTATCTAATTTCCTTTCCCTACTACCCCCTGTCCCTCTTCTCTCTCTCTTTCCCCTGGGATGGGGGAGGAGGGGGGGGGGGGGAAAAAAAGGAAAAAGGGGGAGAAGAGAGGAGAGAGAAAGAGAGAGAGAGAGAGGGGAGAGAGAGAGAGAAGGAGAGAGAGAAGAGAGGGGGAGAGAGAGAGGGGGGGGGGGAGGGGAGGGGGGGAAGGGGGGAGGAAGGGGGGGGAGGGAAAAGGGAGGGAGGGAGGGGGGAGGGGGGGGAGGGGGGGGGGAAAGGGAGGGGAGGGAGGGGGAGGGGGAGGGAGGAGGGAAGGGGAGAGGAGGAGGGAGGGGAGGGAGGGAGAGGAGAGAGGGGGGGAGAGAGAGAGGAAAAGGGGGAGAGAGAGAGAGAGAGGGGAGAGAGAGAGAGAGAGAGAGAGAAAGAGAGAGGAGAAAAAGGGGGAGGGGGGGATGTCTTGCGCCCCCGGGCAAAGAGGAAATTTTGGGGGCGGTGTAGTTTTGAAAATACCCCCCGCCCCCCCCCCCTCCCCCCCCCCCCCCGCCAAACCCCTGAAAGAGTGAGTGGACGAATGCTTGACTGATGCTCGTGCGATGTTTGGGTCTGTTGCGCGTTGGAAGGGGTTCACGCGCTCGAATAAGTGCATCTTTTCCCCTTTTTCGCTCGCTCCTCCTCCCTCCTCCTCTCTCTCCTCTCCCCTCCCCTCCTTCTTTTCCCTTTCCCTCCCAATCAAGGGTCCCACCACCCGGCACGGGGCGCCCCCCCGTCGTCGAGATTAAATCACGACCAAAAACAACGGCCGATAATGCCGGCGTCAAAAAAAAAAAAAAAAAAAAAAAAAAAAAAAAAAATAGCGCGATCATAAACCCAAACCAAAAGGATACAACATGGGAAAAACCACCGTTCAAACCCCCCCAAAATCAGCCAATCGAACATGAACCCCCGAACCCCTGCCGCGACCGTTAACAGCCGAAATCGACATAACGAGCCGCAATCCCAGCCAACCGCTCGGCTTCCCTGCAGCGCCGCCGCCATCTCCGCCGCCGCCGCCGCCGCTACATGCCAGCGCCACTGCGTCACGCCGCCTGTAATTGCTCATCTGCGCCGTTATTGCCTACCCCTCCTTTTCGCCGCCCGCCCCTTAAACCCCCCTCTCCCCCCCTCCCCGGCGCGGCAAACGAATCAGTTTTGTCGGTGCCAGGACTTGCGCTTGGGGGGAAGGGGAAAGGCCGAGGGATACAGGGGGGGGAGGGTAAGGGGGGTGAGGGGTCAGGGGGGTAGGGGTACGGGGGGGTGAGGGGTACAGGGGGGTGAGGGGTACAGGGGGGTGAGGGGTACAGGGGGGTGAGGGGTACAGGGGGGTGAGGGGTACAGGGGGGTGAGGGGTACAGGGGGGTGAGGGGTACAGGGGGGTGAGGGGTACAGGGGGGTGAGGGGTACAGGGGGGTGAGGGGTACAGGGGGGTGAGGGGTACAGGGGGGTGAGGGGTACAGGGGGGTGAGGGGTACAGGGGGGTGAGGGGTACAGGGGGGTGAGGGGTACAGGGGGGTGAGGGGTACAGGGGGGTGAGGGGTACAGGGGGGTGAGGGGTACAGGGGGGTGAGGGGTACAGGGGGGTGAGGGGTACAGGGGGGTGAGGGGTACAGGGGGGTGAGGGGTACAGGGGGGTGAGGGGTACAGGGGGGTGAGGGGTACAGGGGGGTGAGGGGTACAGGGGGGTGAGGGGTACAGGGGGGTGAGGGGTACAGGGGGGTGAGGGGTACAGGGGGGTGAGGGGTACAGGGGGGTGAGGGGTACAGGGGGGTGAGGGGTACAGGGGGGTGAGGGGTACAGGGGGGTGAGGGGTACAGGGGGGTGAGGGGTACAGGGGGGTGAGGGGTACAGGGGGGTGAGGGGTACAGGGGGGTGAGGGGTACAGGGGGGTGAGGGGTACAGGGGGGTGAGGGGTACAGGGGGGTGAGGGGTACAGGGGGGTGAGGGGTACAGGGGGGTGAGGGGTACAGGGGGGTGAGGGGTACAGGGGGGTGAGGGGTACAGGGGGGTGAGGGGTACAGGGGGGTGAGGGGTACAGGGGGGTGAGGGGTACAGGGGGGTGAGGGGTACAGGGGGGTGAGGGGTACAGGGGGGTGAGGGGTACAGGGGGGTGAGGGGTACAGGGGGGTGAGGGGTACAGGGGGGTGAGGGGTACAGGGGGGTGAGGGGTACAGGGGGGTGAGGGGTACAGGGGGGTGAGGGGTACAGGGGGGTGAGGGGTACAGGGGGGTGAGGGGTACAGGGGGGTGAGGGGTACAGGGGGGTGAGGGGTACAGGGGGGTGAGGGGTACAGGGGGGTGAGGGGTACAGGGGGGTGAGGGGTACAGGGGGGTGAGGGGTACAGGGGGGTGAGGGGTACAGGGGGGTGAGGGGTACAGGGGGGTGAGGGGTACAGGGGGGTGAGGGGTACAGGGGGGTGAGGGGTACAGGGGGGTGAGGGGTACAGGGGGGTGAGGGGTACAGGGGGGTGAGGGGTACAGGGGGGTGAGGGGTACAGGGGGGTGAGGGGTACAGGGGGGTGAGGGGTACAGGGGGGTGAGGGGTACAGGGGGGTGAGGGGTACAGGGGGGTGAGGGGTACAGGGGGGTGAGGGGTACAGGGGGGTGAGGGGTACAGGGGGGTGAGGGGTACAGGGGGGTGAGGGGTACAGGGGGGTGAGGGGTACAGGGGGGTGAGGGGTACAGGGGGGTGAGGGGTACAGGGGGGTGAGGGGTACAGGGGGGTGAGGGGTACAGGGGGGTGAGGGGTACAGGGGGGTGAGGGGTACAGGGGGGTGAGGGGTACAGGGGGGTGAGGGGTACAGGGGGGTGAGGGGTACAGGGGGGTGAGGGGTACAGGGGGGTGAGGGGTACAGGGGGGTGAGGGGTACAGGGGGGTGAGGGGTACAGGGGGGTGAGGGGTACAGGGGGGTGAGGGGTACAGGGGGGTGAGGGGTACAGGGGGGTGAGGGGTACAGGGGGGTGAGGGGTACAGGGGGGTGAGGGGTACAGGGGGGTGAGGGGTACAGGGGGGTGAGGGGTACAGGGGGGTGAGGGGTACAGGGGGGTGAGGGGTACAGGGGGGTGAGGGGTACAGGGGGGTGAGGGGTACAGGGGGGTGAGGGGTACAGGGGGGTGAGGGGTACAGGGGGGTGAGGGGTACAGGGGGGTGAGGGGTACAGGGGGGTGAGGGGTACAGGGGGGTGAGGGGTACAGGGGGGTGAGGGGTACAGGGGGGTGAGGGGTACAGGGGGGTGAGGGAAGTACCACGCGATCGAGACTATGGCAACCATCTGCCTCACGACTCGCCCCTCATGCCTCTGCTGCGCCACCTTCCTCCTTTGCTCGCCCGCATCCCGGCCGGCCCAGGTGGCAGTCACGGGACGCCCGGCGGCCGCTCCTCGATGAGCTAATAGGAGTGCAGGCACGCTGACCTTCTCCGCGCGGCTGCCTGGGGCCACGTGACCCCCTCATCCTCACCCTCGCTAGCCTTTCTCCATACTCTTGTTTTTCCTCACTTACCCTATCGTCCCCGTCTCTCTTTTTTTTTTTTTCTCATTCGCATTCTTATTTTCATCCATTCTGTCTGTCTGCCTCTCTCTTTCACTCACTCAACTTCTACCTGCCTACCTCCTTTCTCCCTTCCTTCCCCTCTTCTTGTTTTCCTCCCTCGTATTATCAACCCTACCTCAAATGTGGTCCGTCTCTCCTTCCTTCTCTCATTCCCCGCCTTTCTCCCTCACCACAGCGTCGTCGTCGTCGTCGTCGTCGTCGTCGTCGTCGTCGTCGTCGTCGTCCTCCTCCTCCCCCCTCCCCCTCCTCTCCGAATACTCCTCCTTGCCGACGCCATTTAACCTTCGCCTATTAGAATTCGTCGAGTTGCAACGATCTCAGCTGCAACAGCCAGCAACACAGTGGCAGCATCCTTCTCTCCGTCCCGTTTATTCACCCGTCCATCTAATCATTCACCCCCCCCTTTCCTTATACACCTCGCTCACATTCATGTTTGTGTATGTATAGGCCTATACGTGCCCGTATGCATTCATTCGGCTCTGCTCCTCCTGCTGTTGACGACTCACCTGCTCCGAGGTCTTCCTGAGCTGTTTCTCCCGCTCATACTGGGTGACAAGCTGCTCGTTGTCCTCTCGTAGCAGCTCCACCTCCACCTGGGAAAGAAAGAATTAAAAAATGTATATTATTAACGAGACAGTTGCAGATAAATAACAAAGTGAAACGTAAATGTATACATACATATAAGTGAAACAGGATTTACGTCGAATGCATAAAACAGAAAAAAAAAAAACAATAAATATGAAACACCAATAAAACAGAATACCATGATGAAACAGGACAAACATCGTATAGCAAAACACAACCGATTGAAACACGAACGACCAGTAAGTATTAGGACTCGAGCAAGTGAGGCGACGATGTAGAACACGAGCTACACGACAGGCAATCGCATTTCTGTTCCTTCTGCCTATGACTCCGTCCTCCCAGCTGCGAGGAAGCGGACATTGAGGAAGGGCGGAGGGGAAAACCGAGAAGAGAAGAGAAAAGGAAAAAAAATAAGAGAGAGGAAGGGAGCGAAGGGAAGAGGAGGAGAGGGAAGGGAGGGGAGGAAGAAAGAGAAAAAAGGAGAAAGGAAAAAATAAGAAGAGAAGAAAAAAACAGAAGAGGGAAAGAAAATAAACATGAATAAACACACAAAAGTTACTAGCCTGACTGACAGAGATATGTTAACAGAGAGAGAGAGAGAGAGAGAGAGAGAGAGAGAGAGAGAGAGAGAGAGAGAGAGAGAGAGAGAGAGAGAGAGAGAGAGAGAGAGAGAGAGAGAGAGAGAGAGAGAGAGAGAGAGAGAGAGAGAGAGAGAGAGAGAGAAGAGAGAGAGAGAGAGAGAGAGAGAGAGAGAGAGAGAGAGAGAGAGAGAGAGAGAGAGAG
>NC_061838.1:3130712-3140712 GCF_019202785.1 Penaeus chinensis | reverse complement strand
CAACAAGTAAAGAAACCACCAACTGCTTTGTTGTCAACAGTCAGACATATGTTTTGGTCTGACCATCACTTTAATCAAACAGATGCCACATTTCATCATCAACGAGAGTGTAAACTAAAGGAGACGATAGCGAATACAAATCCGCCCCCCAAAGAAATGGAATAAATAAATGGAATGAGTATATAATGATATGCTCCGTCTTGGGGCTATACCTCATGCTCCTGGTTTTCTGTGTAGGCGAGGTCCAAGCATTCCAGGATGTTGACGACGAGGGGCATGAGGTCCTTGACCACATCCTCGTCGTAGCGGGAAATCATCCGCTCGAACTCCTGGTAAATGCTGCCCGCCAGAGATTGCACCTTCTCGGACATGACGACGTGGGAGTCATCGTGTGAGTTGTACACGGTCTCGCCCTCGGTCATCATATCCATCTCGAATCACTTTTCTGGGGACGCGAGCACTTAAAAAAAAGGGTGACACCGCTCGTGGTTCTTATCTGACCATTTTTTTAGCGAACTGGATTTGCACCTCACATGACTAAGACGGGGTTAATTTCGACACTTTCCAGCCGCGACTCGCACTTCCTCCTCACTCAATGACGTTGCAGAGGAACACTGGCTGGTGCGTTCCAATAATGTTTTCGTCTGCTTACTCCTTTCCATTGCTCTCTCCTCGTCTGTGATATTTAGCTGCCTTTAAAACTCGGCTGACTTTTGGATGACTTATTCTGAGGGGATTGTTTGTGTGAATGTCCCTAAGATAATGTAAAAAGCTGATAAAGGTAATACTATTTACGTATTTTTAGGAGCCTTTATAGGTATATTGATTTTCTAATGTGAGGATTGGTTTTATGTTAATTTGACATTTTGAGATGGGCGTGACTTCATTTGCATCAAAAATAATAGTACAAAGTAGGTATGAATTGAATGGTGTATTGAAAGGAGTTTGATAACGAAATAAAATGGATTTTTGAATTAGGGAGTGACTATCATTTTCTCTTAAATTCCTTCTTTTTCTATACAATTCCATCACATTTATTATATCATGCATGAAAATTAGAATATTTCTTGTCATTAACTGGCAGAAAACAATCCATTTGATGTCGAGAATTTGCGATACTGTTATTCGAATATGTGGCTTTGGCTTCGATTAATATCCAGTTATCTCTGGCACATGACACTTGGTGGAGCTGTCATGTAGATTAATCGTATCAAACACAAGATATTGCATTATTTTATAAAGAGGCGTAAAAAGGCAACAATAGTAAAAGCAAAAGTGAAATAAAAAATCTAATCACACCATCCGAAATATAAACAACAAAGATGTCAGCCCTCTCTATTCGTCTTCTTCGAGCAACGCAAAGGAAATGGCGTTTTTTACCCATTTCTACGAATTATCGCCGGTATTCAGTAGACCAAAGTAAAGGAAAACCAGTGAGAATCGGCTGTGCCAGCGGATTCTGGGGTGACACTCCTACGGCAGGTATGAAACTCTACTGTCGAAAATATTTCTTATCTCTCCCGGTTGTTGAACTTTTTTTCTTTTCCTTTATTCTTCATTCTTCCAGTAGAATGTCAATTTTGTTAATGCAGTTGGCAAATTCAAAAAGTAGATAGACTCAATAGATCGATGTTATCTATATATTAATTTCTATAATATTATCGTCGCATACCTAATGAAGATAAAAAAAAAAAATGTCTTCATTTATAAAGTAGTTTAGAATAGTGTTACATTTCCTGAATTGTATAATATACTTGTTTATTCCCCTCAGTGGTGTGTTGAGATGCTGGCAAGGGCCGCTCTGTCGGTGTCCAGTGTTCCCCTGCCACCTGTATTATCTCAGATGATCCACTTTGTAGTTTTGACCGCTGCCTTTGCATGGCCATTCAACTGTGGGTAATGCACTCAAGATAGCCTCACTGTGACACCCCATTTTTTAGAAGCCCTGCCATTCCCTTGCTGGCTAGGATTGTACCCCCATCAGTGCTCAGCAGCACCCATTGCCTGAAGTAGATTCTCATCTGCACTTTGATCCTCTGTGATGTGGCCCCATGAGGAAAGTGGGATAGTTTCAGCCAACCAGGAAGCCTGTCAGCATAGGCCATATAGATGTACCCTTCGTGCTGGATCATATCGGCCACTGTCATTTGAAAAGGGTACTCTGGAGGCGGTCTGATGATGAATGTATCTGCAGGCTGTGATGGGGTATGGGTTTCACACATCGTGCATGAATCCCAGGGGTACTGCAGGTCTCCCTCCAGTCCAGTCCAATAAACACACTGCCTTGCTCTCCACAGCATGGAGTTGAGGCCCTGATGACCAGCATATAGGTTTGCTGCAACCTGTGGACAGAAGAACTTGGGGATCACTAGACACACACAACCCTGCTTGAAAGTGTATATCACCACTGCTAGCCTGTCTCTTACATTGTAGAAAGGGCGTAAGCTTGGTAATTCTTGTGCTTTGTGTTGATGCCAGTTGCTGGCCGGGACTTTTGCCAGTAAAATCTGGTATACAGGGTCATTGGCAGCCACTTTCCTGACCCCCACATCATCCAAGATGCATCCCTCATGTTTGGCTATGGCGATCATTGCTTCTGCAATATCTCCAGTGAGGTCCTCATTGAGGTCAACATCATCTTCTGCTGGGGGATTCCTCAGGGTCGGGTACCAGGATAAGAAGTCTGCTGCAGTGTTCCTCTTCCCGGGCAAGTATTTTATCTGGAAGCGGTATGGTGGTGTACGTTCCGTAAGGTGGAAGAGCCATGGGTTTGTCACATCAGTAAGCACTTTGTCCCCCAAGAGCTTGGTCAGGGGGCGGTGGTCGTTAATGATGATGAGATTTAGACAATCCAATAGGAAGTGTCTTGCTTTTTGGAGACAACAAGCCACTGCTAAAGCTTCCCCCTCTATTGCTGCATAGCCAGCTTTGGTGGCAGTGAGATTGCAGCTGCCACATATGGCCAGTCGCCACCCTCCTTTGCAGCAGAAAGGTGTAATGGCTGACGAGCAGATTCAGTACTGTGGCAGGATGACGAATCCAATCCCTTCCCTACTCCAGTCAGTGATGGCTGCTGTGGGGCGGGTCTTGTCATAGTACGTCAAGTCATCTTTGGCAAACTGGCATATGATGTCCTGGACTCAGTGAAACTTTTCCTGCAGTTGTTCGTCCCAGTACACATTTTTTCTGATAGGCCTGATGAACATGGTGAGGTTGCGGCGGCTCCACCTGATGATAGCCCGAATATGCATCCGCTACCCAATTAAATAAGTGTTTGGTACACTTGTTGTTTCAACACTGCATCACTAAGACCAACTGTAAGCTTTTTCAGCAGCAAATATTCTGTAATATTAGCACTGCATTGGGAGTACTGAAACCCTCATGAAGTGTGTGCTCTTTGCACACCCCTCGTGAAAAAATCACTGACAATCTCTTCCTGTCCCTGGAATGTGCTAATAAACTCCAACTACTGCACTGCCTGGTTGGAGACACAAAGCACTAATCTTCCTATGGTGTCCAGTGCCTCTTTTTACGACACTGCACTCCAGTTGTCAAATGTAAATTTGGCATCCACGGCTCCTTGCAACGGAGGGACATAGAGGAGTCTGATGTGATGAGCCACTTCCTGTGGGAGCCACTTGCACAAGAGGAGCCAACATTCCATGGATTACCTCCATGATTTGAAGGGTGCAGGTGACATCTTCAGGTTGCATTTTTCTGGGGCGTCTGAGGGAAGCACCCAGGACATGGGTCTTCCTGGTCTGCATGCACTAAGGTTAGCCATGTCTAACTGCAGTGTCGTGATAGCGTTCTGCTAGGCTGTGATTGTCTGCCTTGCCTCCTGGAGCATTGACATGAGGCTGTGAGGGACAGCAGGCATTAGCGCTCTTGGTATTGAATGAGGAGTAAACCTGCAATATAGAGGCATTTCAGCTTAGTAAGTTCCATGTGATCACTGCACCATGTACTGGGACTCAGGATAAAGGAGGTACAGGGTCACATGGTATTTCTTGATTGACCAACCTTTAACTGACCCGTGCATCACCCAAGGCAGGTTGAGTGATGCCAGAGAAACATATCGTTTGTGAATGCATTGCTTGTATATATGTCGTAATTTATCACAACTAAACAGCACATACATACACATTTTAGCAGCATGCACATGCACACACACACACACACACACACACACACACACACACACACACACACACACACACACACACACACACTCACACTCACACTCACACTCACACACACACACACACACACACACACACACACACACACACACACTCACACTCACACTCACACTCACACTCACACTCACACTCACACACACTCAGACTCAGACTCAGACTCAGACTCAGACTCAGACTCAGACTCAGACTCAGACTCAGACTAGACTCAGACTCAGACTCAGACTCAGACTCAGACTCAGACTCAGACTCACACACACTCACACTCACCTACTCACACACACTCACACCTACTGTATGAATGAACTGTCTATTAACTATTTCTTCTATCTCTGCAGCTCCTCAACTGATTCACAATGGCAACTTGGACTTCCTCATGTTCGACTATCTCTCGGAAATCACCATGTCCCTCCTTACGGCTGCAAGAGCCAAGAAGCCAGAGCTGGGGTTTGCACCCGACTTTGTGCTCTATGCCATTGGACCATACCTGAATGACATCAAACGGAAAGGTGGGTGTCGCAGTCTTTATTTAGTTGTATACAATGTCTGCAATATCTGATAGGTAAATTAATATACCACAGATTAATATAATGATTTCTTTGAAAGTATGAATGTGGCCTGTTTGTATCGAACCAGTTATAATTTGTATTTGCTGTATTATTGGTAACCTTATACAGTTTGTAAGATGTCTGTTTCTCTGTACATGATCAATGCATACTGTTGTAGTTACCATAAGATTTAAGCACATTGAAATATCCAGGTATCAGAGTCCTGAGCAATGCTGGTGGAATCAACCCAGAGGGCTGTGCTGAGGCACTGAGGCAGGCTGCTAGGAAGGCTGGTGTTGATCTGAAGGTAAGTTTTTTGTCAGCATCACTCATGAAATGCTATTTATACTTTTTTGTATCCAGTGAACAAACAAAACATTTCGTTAAATTTGAAAATAACAGATAGGGGAGGTAGTACAGTTTGTTTCCAACAGCTATGTAGTACAAGATAAAATTGCTTGTAATGGGCAGAATAAAAATAAGACACTTTTTGTCTATGGTATTACCTTTACAAGTTGATAAGAAGAAAACTGTGCAACACATAATACTTTAGTATACATTTAACCCCTTGTTTGTGAGTGGCATCTACTATGATGCCATGGTGGCGCAGTGCTGATGCTGAGGATGGCATCCCTACAGATGCGGCCCATACAGATATACTCGTTTGGCAGTCCGCATGGCTCATGCACATTGGGTTAAAGAAAAATGTAATGACACTGATAATCAAGGAGCAAAACTACACTCATTAATGCGTAAAATAATCCTTTCCCTGGTGATTGGATGGGGGTCTGGAGGCATAGCCCCCGGGTTAGAAAGGTTTTTGGTTCACACAGCGAAGTTTGTGGATTTCCCAGGAATGTCTGGAGCTCTTGCTTTGTACCAAGATTTTATTTATATGATTTGCAGTAACAAGAGAATCACACATATAGCAGTGTGGATAATTAAAAGAAGGAATAATCATTAGAAGATTGGCTGTGTGACACTAAAAAATGACCAGGAAGCTGGCAGAATGTACACACAGTAGCATATCATTATATGTTTAAAGAATGGGAATGTTAAAGACACCTATGTATTCACCACTGGCTTCGTGCCCATCAGCACTTCTGCTAAAGCCAGCAAGCCCGTGCTATGTGTAGATTGTAGATCTTCCTTACAATTTATTTAACGAGGAACCAGTCAACACTATCTTGCTAGAATATAAAAGTTTGTAGACCTTTCTAGGTCTTGATACAGTGTCAAACTTGAATTAGGTATAGAGAAGACTGTAGGACATTAGGATTTGAAAACCGTCAACATGTTTAAAAGAAAAATGTTCCATGTTGAATACTATAGATGTCATCCATATATTTACCATTATCTTTCTGAGCAGAAAATGTTGATATATATGCTAGTAAATTAAGCATTTCATTAGAGGTGATAAAACCTTCAACTGTAAGACTAAACAATATCAATTATAGGCACAGACAAAAAAATAAGTTGCAAAACAGGAACAGAAAAGATGTGATTGGGATAGCATTTGGAATGACATTGGACAAGGAACATACAAATAGAATCATGACGCTTAAGATAGTGGAACAGTAATAATGTCCTTTAAGATTGACTACCCAATCATACAGGTGATTTACAATGGAATATGATTGAGCAGGTTGCTGTTGTTACGGGTGATGATCTAATGCCAGTAAAGAAACAATTGATAGCTGCTGGAATGCCCGACATGAAAAGCGGTCTTCCTCTACCAAAAACTGTGCACAGCATGAATGCATATTTAGGGTAAGAGTCTGTAGATTTGCAGTTGCTGTATTCTTTTTTTCTTTTTTTTTCTTTTTTGATTTGAAATTAGAATGTCCAAATGAAAATGTATTAGCTAATTATGTATTAGTTTCTTCAGTTTCAATATTCATCTATAATTGAATTTGATGGAAGTTACATTTCTTTTCCTTTTCCTTTTACAGAGCTGGTCCAATAGCTAAAGCCTTAGATGGAGGTGCAGATATTGTTGTCACAGGAAGGTGCGCTGACAGCTCTTTGGCTCTTGCACCTCTCATGCACAGTGTAAGAGATTCCAGAACTGGTCTGAATTTTTTTCCTGCTACTTTTTTCCCTGGGTAAAGCAAAAACTAAAGTTAGATTATGTGCATATAGAGATGTAGATCCTCTTGCCCCATCTCCTCTCCCTCTCTCTTTCTCTTCCTCTTCCTTCCAGAAATGAATAGCTCTTTTATCACCTGCAGTTTGGGTGGCAGTCAAACGATTATGACCAGCTTGCAAGTGGCAGCCTGGCGGGTCACTTGATTGAATGTGGTGCACAGGCAACTGGTGGCACTTATACTGACTGGGAGGCTGTTTCTGACTGGCATAATATAGGTATGAGGCTTTGGTTGATCTTATAGTTCAGAGGAAGTTATTCTTGCAGATTTATGCAAGGAAATAGAATGGGGATGCATTGTTTGATTTTGACAATAATGATGTGACTATTATGTGGGTACAGTACATGTATAGGCCTGTATTGTTTTCTCCTCCCTTTTATTCCTGTTTCCTTTTTTAACATCATGTTCTTTTTCTTCCCTCATTCTAGGTTTCCCCATAGCAGAAGTGTCAGGCAATGGAGACTTAATGATCACAAAGCCCCCCCACACAGGAGGTATTGTTAATCAGATGACTGTTGCTGAGCAGATGCTCTATGAGATTGGGGACCCACGGGCCTATATTCTCCCAGATGTTGTCTGTGACTTTACTGGGGTCCAGCTAGAGGAGACCAACTGTGGGGTCATTGTGAAAGGGGCTAAGGGGAAGAAGCCCACTAACTCATATAAGGTGGGTGGCCTTTTATAGGGATATTGAGGATATGTGCTAATGGTAAGGATGTAGATGAAGGGGTGATGTGTGTGAGCATTATATTACATAATAGAGTGTGATATACTTTAAATCTTGAGTAAACTACATGAATTTTTCTCTACTAAATAAATTATATAATATTAGAAAGTACTTTATATGTTCTTCTTTTACCTTTTAAATTTTTTAGTATGACCTTTCATCACGCTGACACAACCTCAGCATTTTTTACAATATACTCCCACATGTTGTACTCTGTCAGTCATTAGCCACTGTGCCTACAGGTTAGTGCAACATATCTTGATGGCTACAAGGCCACTGCCGTCAGCTGTATTGGAGGACCTAGAAGCCGGGACAAGGGCAGGAAAACCGCTGAGGCGATTGTGCAGAGGTGCCGCAACATATTCCAAATGCTCAAGCTCCCTGACTTCACCAGAGTCCACATTCAGGTATTGGGCGCAGAGGATACTTATGGGCCCCATGCAAGGTGAGTATGGGAATTTTGTGTAGCCTTCTTGGATTCTTCTTGGAATATTGCATGCCATTGTCATAATTTTCAATACTATTGTCATATTATCATTGTTGCTGTTATTATTGTTATCATTGTTATTGTTGTAGTTTTTCTTTTATGGTGATTGTTATTATGATTTTGATTTTTATTATTCATTATTATTAATTATTATTAGTTATCATTAATAATTATTAATAATTAAATATAATTATGTTAATAATAATAATAGTAATAATAATAATAAATATTAGTTTTATTATTGTTATTATGATCACATCCTTGGGTGAACACATCCTTCTCTGTAATTGTTGTGTGTCATGCTACACATACTTAGTTGAGAACCCTTCCTTCTCATTGGTGTTTTGCTCTTTTGCAGCGTTGGAGAAGGTCCTCGTGAGGGTGTCATCTGGATCTCAGTCCATCATGAACAAAAGAAGGCTGTCGAGCTGTTTGCCCGTGAAATAGCAGCAGCTGGAACTGGCATGGCCCCTGGACTCACAAACATTGTTGGAGGTCGGCCTAGGGCGTCTCCTCTCCTGCGGCTGCATTCCTTCCTCATACCAAAAGATCAGTGCAAGGTAATTTGTGGAAATTCTGAAATTCTGTATAAAGTTCACTCCTACAAAAATAGATAATAATTATCCAAGCAAAAAGTATTTCAATTTAGGCAAAATATAAGATCATATTTAATTGGTTATGAATAAATAGAGATGAATTATTCTAAATTCTCAAGTACTTTTGTTTAAGGTGAGTATCCATGCTGATGGGAAAGAGGAAATGTTCAGCGAGACTGCAGATACAGTTCCAGCTTCTACCTATGACTTTCCAGATCAGCCAGTATCTGAAATCTCAGATTTGACTAAGGGATCAAAATGGTATGTTTCTGTATGATAATAAAAGAAAGAAAGAAAGGGAAAAAAGAGAATATGAATAAGTGAATTAGTGCATTTGTAATATATGAATAACATGCATAATGCCCTGTTTAATCTCAACTTCAATGGCAGCTATCGGCTGGAGTCCCTGGCTCTGACTCGCAGTGGTGACAAGGCAGACTCTTGCAATATTGGTGTCATTGCAAGGCATCCTTCACTGTATCCATACCTGAAGGAGGTTCTTACATCGGAAGCTGTCGCAGAATACTTTAGACATGTTTTCCCAGACAATGTCAACCCCTTGGACTGTGTAAAAAGGTAGTCATATAAAAAATTTACCTCTGACAGCATTAGTGCAGTGCACAAACTCTTTTGAAGATAAAGTGGTACCTTGTTATGTAAGCTCTTAAGTGATGCTCTTTCAGTATACTCAGATTAATATAACTTAATGAATTTATGTTTGGAGAAGATCTTTTGATGATGTTAAGCCTAGCAGGAACAAGTCTTATAAGATTTTAGGATTGAGAGAAATTCGGGGTTGTGAAGTTAACTCATTTGTTTTAATTTTTCATATTTTAATTGTAAATTAAGCTTTTGCATATATATTATTATGCTGAAGTTGTTGGTTCACTTGCAAGTAGTAACTTCACCCCACACCCCCTCACACACAACACTCAACACCATCAGCACAGCCACAAAAAATAGATGTGATAATTAAAGTAAAACAATGAAAATAAATGAAGTAGAGTAAAATAAATAAAAAAGTAAGTAATCAAGTGCAGGTAGCAGCTTTGGATACTAATGTGTCCTCATCCATTTTCTCATTCCAGGTATGAGGTGGACGGCGTCTGTGGCCTCAATTTTGTCCTCGAGCAGTCACTTGGTGGAGGAGGAGTGGCATCACTACGTTCCGATCCTCAGGGAAAAGCTTACGGCCAGATGCTCCTTGATTTCATCGTAAAGGATATGCCAGATATCTGCTCTGTCAGCCACTAGTGAGAGATTCAGATTGTGAAACAAGGAGAGAAATGTTAAATT
>NC_061838.1:3123212-3125712 GCF_019202785.1 Penaeus chinensis | reverse complement strand
GGGAGAGGGAGAGAGAGAGAGAGAGAGAGAGAAGAGGAGGAGGAGGAGGAGGAAGAGGAAGGGAGGGAGAGAGAGGAAGAGCAAACAGGCAGGGGAGGAGGGAGGGAGGGAGGGAGGGAGGGAGTGAGGGAGGGAGGGAGTGAGGGAGGGAGGGAGGGAGGAAGGGAGAGAGGGAGAGAGGGAAAGAGGGAGGGAGGGAGGGAGGGAGAGAGGGAGAGAGGGAGAGAGGCAGGGAGGGAGAGAGGGAGAGAGGGAGAGAGGGAGAGAGGGAGAGAGGGAGAGAGGGAGAGAGGGAGAGAGAGAGAGAGGGAGAGAGAGAGAGAGAGAGAGAGAGAGAGAGAGAGAGAGAGAGAGAGAGAGAGAGAGAGAGAGAGAGAGAGAGAGAGAGAAATGTGAATACTGATAAATGGATTTTCATCCAAAATAATACATGACCATCCATTAGTAGTTACGAAGGTTTTGAAAAAAGGTATAGAATTAAAGAGAGCTTTTGGTTATTTAATTTATTTACTTAACACTAAAATGAAAATAAAACTACCATGACAACCACCTTCTGAGATTGAAAAATGATTATGTAACGATGCTGGCAGTGCTTATATTATCCTCTTAAGGTATGTTGCAAATACTTTTGCTCGAGATAGATTATCTTATCATTTTCACTTTCTCGTATACCACTTCATTTATTGTCACTGCTTTCATTGTGTTTTTACATCACTCTTTAGCTGTATTTCTCGCCGCCTTTATACTCTTGTCACGCCACCCGCCGATTCAGCTCGGCGTCGGCGCTTTGAGGGCGAAGCCAAGGCGCTTGAGAGTCGCGTGGATGTCTTCATACACCTTCGGGTCCTCGATCGTCGGGGAGATCTTGACCGCCTTGTCACGAGCGAGGTCGGCAATGCTCTTCCTCGCCGTCTTGCCCGAGCGCGTCCTGGGCAGCCCCTTGACGGCGCCGCTGAGCCGAAACGCCGCCACGGGCCCAATCACGCGGCGCACCACATCCACGAGCTCCTTCGACACCTGCTCCTCCGTCAGCTCACTTCCAGCCCTGGCGACGAAGAGGCCGAGCGGGACCTCACCCTTCATATTGTCCGGGACGCCGACGACGGCCGCGTCCACTACGTCAGGGTGCTCCAACATGGCCTCCTCCAGCGCAAGTGTGCTCAGACGGTGGCCTGCCACGTTAATCACGTCGTCGTCACGCGACATGACGGCCACATAGCCCTGGGCATCGCGCATGCCGGCGTCCATGGTGTCATAGTATCCCGGGTATTCCCTGAAGTATGTGTCTACGAAGCGATCGTCCGCCCGGTAGAGGGTGCTCATACAGCAGGGAGGAAGCGGCAGGCGGCACACGATGCGCCCTAACTCGCCAGGCCCCGCCTCGCGCCCCTCCTCCGTCAATACTGACAGGTTGTAGCCGACCATGGGCTTCCCAGAGGCGTTTCGAGGTGGGTTCAGTGACATGTTCATGCCCACGCTGTGAGCTGTGATGGGAAACCCCGTCTCCGTCTGCCACCAGTTGTCCAGTACGGGCGCCCCGAAGCTCTTCTCGGACCACACGCGCGTCTCGTGGTCCAGCGGCTCCCCAGCCACGAACAAGTACCGCAGCGATCCCGTGTCGTACTTCCTGCCCTCCTCCACCTCCGGGTCCTCGCGCTTGATGGCGCGCAGGGCCGTCGGAGCCGTGAACATCCCGCTCACGCCGTGGTCACGGATGACGCGGAAGAACTGACCAGCGTCCGGCGTGCCCACGGGCTTGCCCTCGTACACGATGGAGGTGTTACCGTTGAGCAGCGGGGCGTAACAGATGTAGGAGTGGCCGACGATCCAGCCCAGGTCGGAGGCGGCCCACCACACCTTCCCCGGCGCCATGCCGTACACCGCGCCCATCGTCCAAGAAAGCACGGCTGCGTGGCCTCCCGAGGGCCGCACGATGCCCTTAGGCTGCCCGGTGGTGCCCGAGGTGTATAGGATGTAGCACGGGTGGTTGGCATCGACGGGTACGCAGTCGTGGCGAGGCGACGAGGCAACGAGGTCCTGCCACGCCACGTCGCGTCCCGGACTCAGCGGGGCCTCCTCCAGCCCGCTCCTCTGCAGCATGACCACGTGCCTGGGCTTGTGGGTGGACAGCGTTATCGCCTCGTCCAGGATGGGCTTGTAGCGCACGAGGCGCGACGGCTCGACGCCACACGAGGCCGTCACGACCACGCGCGGCTCCAGGTGACTGATGCGGGTCGCCAGCTCCCTAGCCGCGAATCCGCCGAACACCACCGAGTGGATGGCTCCGAGGCGCACGATCGCCAGCATCGCCACCACCGCCTCGGGCACCATGGGCATATAAACCATTACGCGATCGCCTACGCCTACGCCCATGCGAGCCAGGCCACCCGCCACTCGTGACACCTCCTCCTCCAGCTGAGAGAAGGTCTTCTTGGTGACCGATTTGGTGATGGGCGACTCGTGGATGAGGGCCACCTGATCGCCCCTTCCCGCAGACACA
>NC_061838.1:3088212-3095712 GCF_019202785.1 Penaeus chinensis | reverse complement strand
TATTGATGTTACTGTTGCTGATAATTCTATTACTACTACTACTACTATATCATTATTTATAATATCATCGTTACTATTATCATTGTCATTATCATAATATAAATAATACTAACAAAAATTGAAAGCAATAATGACAATGATTATTGTTACCGAAAAGAGTTGTTTATCTGCACTTCTGAAACAGGAATTTTTAGATGTTATAAGCACAACACTGTCATTTCTGTTATCATCACAAAAATCGTCTTATCTGTATTATCATTTTCATACTGCTTACCAATACCCCTTTTTCCTCCCGCAGGTGTTGTCGTCTTCATTGAAAGCCACAGAGATGCAGGCCGGTTGGCACTCCTTCCTTCGGCGGGGCGGCAAAATCCTGAGGCGCAGTGCCAGTCTGGCGGTGCCCTCAGCGCGCGCTTGGACGACCCCTTTGAGAGCCAAGCAAATGACACTCTCCGCCGCGCCTGCTCTGTACTTTTTTTTTCCTCATCTTTAGTAACTCTTCTATATTACAATTCATTCCGCTTATCATGATCAATTGCTGCCTTGCAAATGGTGTTCCCCTATTAAAAACTCTAGGTGAGGTCGAGAGTAAAGTTACTTAAGGATTAGCTATATCTAATTTACAATGCTGGTGCATACAAAAACATGCGCTATTTGCTCACCATTTCCAATTAAGTTTGCCGCAATTGTCCTTCAGACGAAGTTTCTCGACGTCTGCGACCCCTGACCTGACACGACCCCTGCCGGGCCTTGCGAGGGCGAGCCAAGGTCAAAATACACTCAAGGTTTGTCATCTCCTGGACGGCATTTTTAGCTATAATTTGGGATATAATTCAGGCAACACACATACACACACACACACAAACTGAATATATATTTATATATATGTATGTACACATGAAGATCCTTCTATCTATAGATATATGGATATGTATGTGTGTATGTATCTATGTATGTATGTGTATACCAGAGTTGGATTAAATACTAATTAAAAGTCTAATACAAACAAATACTTTTCATGCTATGGTAAAAAAATATTGACAATTAATCTTATTTCTAATTCCAATATACCTATATAAATACTGAACATTTACTACAAACAGGTTAACTAAATCAATATCATAATCGCATTTTATCATTCTATCGTCCGGAAGGTTTAAATTTTAGTCATTCAGAAATTAAATTTTACTCATTCAGAAATCTAATTTTACTAATTCAGAAATCTATTTTTTCTCATTCACAAATTTAATTTTACTCATTCACAAATTTAATTTAACTCATTCAGAAATCTATTTTTACTCATTCAGATATTTAATTTTACTAATTCAGAAATCTAATTTTACTCATTCAGAAATTTAATTTTACTCGGTCAGAAGTGCAATCGTACTCGGTCAGATTTACAATCAGAAGTTCAGAACTTTAATTTTACTCGTTCAGAAGTTTAATTTTTCTCGGTTAGCCGTGCAATTTTTCTCGTTCAGAAGTTTAATTTTCCTCGATCAGAAGATTAATTTTACTCTTTCAGAAGTTTAATTTTACTCGGTCAGAGGTCCAAAAACTGCCTGCTTTGCATAATACGTACCTTACGCGAACGAAACGGGATAGCTGGACTGTAACTGTTGGGTTTTATCTTTCTTTCGGTCTCTCCCTCACTTTTTCCCCCCTCCCTTCTTTATCTCTGTCTCTCTCTTCGCCCCCCCACCCCCTCTTTCTCTCCTCCAACTGGTCTCGACTTTCAAAATACATATACAAGTACAAACTTTTTTCTTCTTGGTGCCGAAATACAAATGCAAATGCATATTTTGAAACAATTTAAATATATTTCAAGTACAAAGTCAATTGTATTTAAGCCACCCCTGGTGTGTGTGTGTGTGTGTGTGTGTGTGTGTGTGTGTGTGTGTGTGTGTGTGTGTGTGTGTGTGTGTGTGTGTGTGTGTGTATGTGTCTCCACCCCCCTCCCCATATATACATATGCACACAGAAAAACAAAGACACACATACTTTCATTAGATATCAATATATACATGCATATACATATACAGTCTGCACTACAGACACTAATGGTGGACCTTTCACGAGGTTAAATGACGGTGTGAGATGTTTATTTCAAGAAAGTAAATATGCAACTGCAGGGAGTAAATGTGCAATTGCAGGTCTGGTGGCAAGACGGAGAATCGGATGAGTTCCCTTACATATGGCTTAGAGACAACTGTCTGTGTCCAGCCTGCTTTCTCGACACAGCGTCCAGCCGGGTATCCAGGGTGACGGACCTTTCCCATGACATGCGCCCGAAGGAAGTGTGTGTAAGTCTGTGATAAGATTCCAGCGAACAAACCAGTTTTTAATTCTAGTTTTACAATAACACTAACAGTAATATCAACAAATGTAACACAAACACTATACAGTAACTAGAATTCCAAGCACAACTATCACTGATTATAAACACATCTGCAGGTGTCTGAGGACGGCGCTTCTCTTCGCGTCGTGTGGGAGGACGAACATGAGGGAACTTACAGTGCGAGTTGGCTTCACGAACGAGCCTTCAATCCGACCCAGCAAAACATGCACGAAAATTTCTATAAGTATGTTATTATACTTTAAGGGAATATGAGTCACGTAGAAGTTCTGATCTGCAATGGGACTGATAAGTTTAAATATTGCAAAAGGCATTCTGCTATTTTTTTCGGCTATGTAAACACTAGTGAATCTGTGTAACTGCTAATTGTATTTGGCAAGGGTAAGGTGTAGGTAGTCTTTTTCCCGAGCGTCCACCTGTTGCTCCTCTTAGGCTGCCCCAAATTAGGGTTAATATTTAAGGACAGAAGAAAGGGTTGAAGAAAAGAAGGAAAAGGAAAAGGGGAGAAGAAAAGACCATGCAAAATCAGTTGAGGCGAGGGCTTTGGTGCAAGGTAGGGGTGATGCTTCATAAGGCCTCAGTCTCCTAAGCCCCTCCACGACTGGGTAGGCTAGGCCAAACTAATGTAGGCAAATTTTTGTTTTTGGTATTACCATTCCTGACTGATTTCTTTCCTCCCAGACTTCGACCAGAGCTTTGGGACTCCGACATGTCTCGGAGGATCCCGAGAGCCTCCTTCGACGAACTCATGGAGAACGACGCAGCACTCCTGAAGCTCCTGGAGTCCATGGAGGTCCTCGGGTTCACGGTGGTGTCCGGCGCCCGGCAGGAGGAGGGGGAGCTGCAGCGCCTAAGCGAGAGGGTGTCGTACCTCGTTCCCTCACACTATGGGTAAGGCTACGATGTAATCAAGAGGTCAAATTGCATCATCGTAACATTGAGTCGTGTCTGTCACAGGCATCAAGGCAGGCTAGAGAAAACTTCAGTCTGCCTGAATAAATGCTTCTCTATATACAGGGTAAGATATTAATGATCTAAAATGTTCATTTTGTTACGATCTCTTACAGGCTTCCTCCCATTTGGAGGGAATCTTGTGATGTGATATGATTTATTTATAATTCATTCATTTTCAGAATTAATTATTTTTTGGTTATGTAAAAGCTTTTTTTTTTTGGTATTTATGATATATTAATTTTGGTATCTATAATTTACTAATTTTTGGTATCCTTAATTTACTCATTTTTGGTATCTATAATTTATTCACTTTTGGTGTTTAAAATTCATTCATTTCTGGCATTATGCTGATGTTATTATCATCACCAAAGGACAAGATAACACATCATCCTCAGAAATTTTTAATTGCCGAAACTCTTTCCTCTGGTACATTTCACTTCATGCAGTTATTTCACGAATGCCAACACTGATATGACTATCCCTACACAATTATTAAACATGTAGACTAAAGAGGAAAAACAAAGGATCTACTAAGTACAAAATGCACTTACAGAACTACATTCACTGTGAAGAGCAAGGCTGACCCAAGTAACCCAGCGTATACCGGAAAATACCTTGACTTGCACTCTGATTTAGTCTTCCTGCACTACAAACCATGCGTAAGCAACGTTGATTTATTTCTAAAAGCTGCGTGCTTGGTATGTTCGCCTGCAATTTTATGTAAAGTTTATGTAAAGTCTGTGAGGATTAGTATGGTTATAACCGGCCGTGACTGTAAGAATCTATTTTTTTCTTGTTGTGGTAGTTAATGTCAGAATATTATTTAGTGTAAATAGAAAACGGAAACAAAGTACGAATCTCATTAAACCGATAAAGAGGATTTCTGAACATAGATCAAGGTACTGGGACTTTGAATACAAGCCTCCTGACTAAGCACTTCTCTGTTCGTGTTGCAAGGTCCAGCTGCTGCATTGCATCACCCAGTTCTCGGGCGACGGCGGCGACTCCACCCTGGCCGACAGTCACCGGGTCGCCGTCCAGATGAGGGAACTTTACCCGCAGAAGTTCCGGTTTCTAACTGACGTCCCCGTGGACTTCCGCGACGTCGCTACTGACGAAGGGTTCCAGTTCGACATCATAGCAAGAAGGCCGATGATCAGGTGAGGAGGAGCTGGACGAAGGAAGGAGCGTATTTGGACAAAAGATATTTTTCCTTCTATATATGGCGGGCAGTGAAAGAGCCAGTAGTGTGTAGACACGATCTATATACTTCAATGTCATTGAAATTATGGATTACTAATCGGTAATTATTGGATATCCGTGTCTCGTAAATATTTAAATATGAAGAGAAAAAAAAGAGGGAGAGTACATTATATAAATAAATATGTCATATAAAGTCCTCAAATGAAAAAAAAAGGGCAAATTAAATAATTATATGTTCTGTAAGCACCGGATTCCAAATTAAGGATACAACATAAGTATATCTTCTAAGACTTCAGATGATAGCAAATAGTTACATGGTTCTCCGTACCTTATGCTAGGTAGTCTGAAAGGCTGTAACACATGGCACTCTGAGATATAATGTACAAGTATTCGCTTATATTCTTCAATACACGGTTTACACTTAGTTTCTTCGACATTACAAACTATACGGAGCTCTCAGTGCAATCTATAATGATTCTTGCGGTCACAACATCACACTGTTTTGTTCTTGTTTTATGTAAACCATAGATGAATCAATCTTGCCTAAACCGGTCATAGTACTTCATGCTACAGCTTTTAGGGCGTTGAGAATTTATCAGCTCAGTCAAGTCCTCTTTGAAGGAAGCTTTAATGATGTATAAAATCTTAGAAAGAGGTACCCCAAGATCTATATTCACACTTTGCTTGTCACATGCTGACTTTGCTAGGCGATCAGAATGATCGTGCCTAGGGATTCCTACATGCGATGGAATCCACACAAAATGTATATCATGGCCTTGTTCTTTTGCACGATACATGTTTATCCTGATGTCATTTGCAATATTTCCTGCACCTTTATCTAGAGTGTTCAGAGCCTGGAGAGCACTATGTGAATCGCAGAAAATTACCCCTGAGCCTTGATTCAATAGAAATTCGGTGGCATGAGTATTCCTGCCAACTCAGTTTGCGTAGTGTTAGCCCAGTCATGAACCCTCCTACAATCCTGGTGCTGCAAAAATATTGTTTTATATACAACAAAAGCACATCCTGCTTTGCTCCCATACTGTAAGGATCCGTCAGTGTAACATTCACTGACAAATACTCCGAGGTATTTGCATTGGAGGCAAAGATCTAGCTCAGTGTCATTTATATAAAACCTTGGCCGAGGTATTGTCTTTGGGTTAAGTACCTTATTTTTTTTCAGTCGAGATTATCAAGCCACACTCAGTAGCCCTTACTGAAAACAAATCTAGAATCTCTTGCATTCTCTCCTCGGATGAGGATTCAAGGCAAATATCCTCGGTATAGCAAATAATGGAGTCATTGCCCTCAATTGGTATATCGCCTAGTAATATATGCATTAGAATTTTAAATAGCATGGGACTAAGTACACCTTCCAAGTTCAGATACTTTTGTATGAGTACTCTTAATGACCCTGAAGAGAACCAGAGCCGATCGATTCGATAGATACATTTGAATCCGTGTTAACAGTTTTCCCTGAATACCAAAGCTAGTTAGTGGCTCAAGAATATTTTGTTCTGTTTGTAATATCAAAGGTAGATTAAAGATCAAGAAATACGGTTTGCATGCCTGGGTTTGAGTTTGCTAAGTACTCTGCAAACAGTGTTGACTGCTACGTCGTGGGAGAAATCCATACGGTTTGGGGGATAACTTAGCATTTATGCATAAGTCTGTTCAGAATTATTCTTTCAAGCACTTTGCATAGACAGGAGGTTAAGAAAATGGGCCTATATTTCTCAGTATTGGGTTTGGATATAGAAATGATTAAGCTTTTAGTCCAGGAGCTTGGAAGGATTCCTTGAGGTAGGCTGAGTCTAAAAGTAATGCCAATCGTGAACAGACCCATGTGATAGAGTAAGTGTTATACCAGTCATAGACCCGTGCCTTGAAGTGATACTCCAGGCCCGGTGGGATAATTATTCTGAGCCTAGGTGATTTAGGGGCTGAGTCGCTGTCGACAGTGGAGTCTGTTCGTATTGCAAAGTGGTCGCTAACTTTCGCACCAGTGAAGGACAGACATTACTATGAACTAATTTTTTGCCAAATACATAGTCTAACCTGCCACCTCCCAAATGAGTATCTCCTTCTGTACCATATATGTCAGTGATTTGATAAAATGCTTGAATTCTTCCTCAATACTATTACGTTGATTGTCTCCGAAGTGTGGATGCCTTGCATTGAAGTCGCCCATACATAACGTGCCTTGGGTGTGGAAATTTGGGAGAGAACTAGGCAGAAATTTAGAGTATCTGGCTTATACATTATACAATGAAAAATACCCAGAGGCAGTCTGAATTTTTAGATGATGAAACTGAACATCAGTGCTCTCGGATTTTTCAACTAATATATGTGGCAGTGTTACCTTCACATATGTCAATACTCCAGTTAGGCTGTATTCACATATGAATAATATCCCTTAATTGCAGGTGCTATTTTCGTCTTAGCAGCAGCAGCAACAAACGGTTCTTGCATACAAATAACATCAATATTATTTTTACGGATGTAAAACTCAATTAAGCCTAGGCTTAATACTACCCATACTCCGTGATATAAATTTGATTGTGCGTTTATCCATATGTGAATAGCGTGTTATTAGGCAACCTGTACTTCATGCTGTTATATCCTGTAATATTACGAATTATAATTTCACATAAGAAACATATAACTTTATAATTATGAATTTCATTACAGATGGTAGTTTTAAACTTAAAAGCACTTCAAATCATTTCTAACATTTGGTCTTAGCTTTGTTCCACTTCTCAGCACAGTCCCTTCGGTTGCTGTGCTGTAGTGTGTCACAAGGTATTCGTCATATTTTTCTTGTTTCTTTGGTTCATAACATAGTTTGAAGGTAATACCTCCAATTGATTCTTTAGTAAGGTTGTCAATATAGTTTTGCCGAGAGCGAGCGACATACATATACGGTGAGGAGAGAGTGTCTCCTCGCACAAGTTCGAGGGGTTACCCCCCGGGCCGGAGGGTCGTTG
>NC_061838.1:3043212-3078212 GCF_019202785.1 Penaeus chinensis | reverse complement strand
CAGCAGAGACTATCGCTTCTACATCGACCTCCACAAACACTGCAAACGTTGTCCCCAGCCAGCCATTCGGGGCACAACTTCGTAGTCCCTCGGATGGACATCATCATCATCATCATCGTCATTGTCATTATTACCATTGCTATCATTTTAAATATTGTAATTTTCAGAAAGCTACAAATCTGGTCGCTGCCCAAAAAAATTCTTCTGACACCGACATTAATATATTTTTAGCTCTTTCTGACATGAGACGGAAGTCATTCACCATTTTGTATACTTAATACATACATATATATATATATATATATATATATATATATATATGTGTGTGTGTATATATATATATACACACACACACACTTCTCCTTCCCATTTTTCTTTTTCATTACATTATAAAAGTAATGAATTGAGTTTCTTACGTTCCCACAGGACGACCTTTATTGTTAAGGATAAAAATGATGCGAGCAATGTTGCTTATACTAGCCACGGACTTGACTTGCACTGTGACTTGGTCTGCCTACACTACAAGCCTTGTGTAAGTATCCCAAAAGCCTCATTTTACTTTAAAAGAGGCCATACTAATAAAACAAAACGCAATTTTAAACAGAATATAGATTTAGTTTCTTCCTAATTTCCTTTTCAGAGATCTGAAATACATAAATCTACCGTTTCTATGCAGTTTTAAACTGGATATCGATTTAATTTCTTCCTAGTTTCATTTACAAAGATCTAAAACGCAAATCTATTGATTTTTATCGAGTATAATTCATTTCCATCATATAATTAGTGTCAAAAAGCAAACATTCTAATAGTTTTTAACTATAATTTCCACATAACTGATCAAGAATGGGATGAGGGTGATGGTGAGCAATTGCTACTCTGTCGGGGGGTAACGATACTAAAAAGTTTAAAATCCGCGGGGCCTGGTAGTTACACCAAGTTTGAACCACAGGACACTCACAGAATTATCTGGTCGGTTTGGATGTGTGGGATAAGTGTCTACTTGCTCTTTGCATTTTAAATCTGGATGTTTTTTCTTTTTTAATAGAGGGATATAAAGCCCCTTTTCCTTCAAGAAACATAATATACATTCCGAATTACTTTGGTCCGAAAAAAATATATATCTATAGCTAGCTCTCTGTCTATCTATCTATCTATCTATCTATCTATCTATCTATCGATCAATCTATCAATCTATCTAACACTTTTCGTCCACTTCTCCTTCCTGTTCCCGCTGCGACATAAAAAACAAAACAAGAACAAACTAAGAACCTCACGAAGTACCTCTTTTACAAAGCACTCCTCTGCTCGTGTTGCAAGGTCCAGCTGCTGCATTGCATCACCCAGTTCTCGGGCGACGGCGGCGACTCCATCCTGGCCGACAGTCACCGGGTCGCCGTCCAGATGAGGGAACTTTACCCGCAGAAGTTCCGGTTTCTAACTGACGTCCTCGTGAACTTCCGCGACGTCGCTACTGACGAAGGGTTCCAGTTCGACATCATAGCAAGAAGGCCGATGATCAGGTGAGGAGGAGCTGGACGAAGGAAGGAAGCGTATTTGGACGAGAGATATTTTTCCTTCTATATATGGCGGGGCAGATAAAGAGCCAGTACTTAAATATTTAAATACGAAGAGAAAATATGAATATATATATTTGGACGAGAGATAGAACGAGGTTAGATTTCCATCGTAGTGATGAAAACTCGATCCATAAACCTTCTGGAAAATATGTGTTGTGTGTTGGTAGCAAGTGGGTTGTCGCGTCGAGTATATGAATAAACAAAACAAAACAAAAAAAGACAAGATAAAAGAGATAACATATTTTCAAATCTATATATAGAATATAAAAGAGATATTTATATAAGATTATAAAAGAGGTTTGAATGGAGTATATATAATAAAAAGGGGTCCGGCATGTAAAATATACAAATTAAAAAAAATACCTAAAGTGCTTCGAAACAATAGACAAAAAACCGTGTGTGCCAAGAACTGTATATTTGTTAAAATTAAGCGTTGCGAAGGAGAGTGAAATATTATCGTATTTCGTAAATAATCTGTTACAAAAATACACAAAAAAGGAAATCCATAAATACAGCATACAAAATAAAATAGACATAAAATTTACAAATACATAAATACAAAAGAACGAGTTTTAAATTAATTGCAAAATAAGTGTTAATTGTAAAATAAAGTAGACATAAAATATACAGTACATAAATAGAGAGTTTTCTTATAGATTTGAATTTGTATATTTTACATGCCGGACCCCTTTTTACTGTATATACTCCATTCAAACCTCTTTTATATAGTATTTAAAAAAAAAATGCAAATAATAATAAAATATAGAGTATTTTATAGAGCACTTAAAAATTAGGAAAACAATAATACAAAATAAGGAGTTTTTTTTTTATAGAGTACTTAAAAATTGGTAAGGATAATAGCGTACAGATTCAAAATGAAAATCAAGAAGCGCATTAGTCAATGACTTCGTAGATTCACGTTCCATCAGAGAAAAACGGAAATTTACTGAAACAAACGCATGCATTTCTTTTGTTACTGTTGCACTGTTGATGATAATGGTGATGATAATGTTGGTGTTGATGATGGTGATGTTGGTGATGGTGATGATAGTGTTGGAGTTAATGATGGTGATGGTGATGATAATGTTGGTGTTAATGATGGTGATGGTGATGATAGTGTTGGTGTTAATGGTGATGGTTATGGTTATGATAGCGATGGTGATGTAGGTGTAGGTGATGGCGATGATAGTGATGATTGTGTTGATGAAGAGGATGATGGCGATGGTGATGATGATGAAGGTAATGATGTTAATGGTAATGATGATGGTGATGTTGGTGATGGTGATGATGATGAAAAGACACTCTTGTTATTGTTTCATGATCTTTGTCCATAATTGTTTTAAAATCACTGTCGGTTTCCACTACTTCTCACTATCACTGGAAGATGATGATGATGATGATGATGATGATGGTTATAGTGATGACACTGGTGAGGGTGGTAACAATGGTGAAGGTGATAGTACTGGTGATGATGATGATAGTAATGATGGTGATGATGATGGTGATGACGATGATGAATATGATGTTGTTTATGATAGTTCAAGTGATAATGACAGTATGACTAACAATGATGACGATAACTGATAATTGAAATGATCACGACAATAATAGTATTAGTAACAATAATGATGATCATGAAGATGATGGCTATACTTATGATTGATTAATAATGATCGTAATAGTTTTATTAATAATGAGAATAACATTAATATTGGTTATGATGGGGATGATAGCAATAACAATAATGATAACAATAATAATAATAACAATAATGATAACAATAATAATAACAACAATGATAAAAATAATAATGACGAAAAATATAGACATAATATTGATGATGATGATGATAATGATAATAACAACAAATAATAATAATAAAAGTAATGATACTACTACTACTAATGATAATAATAATAACAATAATAATGATAACAACAACATCAATGTTAGTTATAGCAACAACAACTATGGGGGAGCATCGATAAAATCACTCATATCTCTACCTTTTCAAATACCACAACAGCCCACTACCTTTCCCACAGCTTGTAAAAAACGCCTTATTTTTCTACCGTTTCGCCTCCCCCCCCCCCATCCCCCCCTTTGCAGCGTGAGACCCGACGGGGAGATCAAGACGGTCAACATGAGTACCTTTGGTCGCGACTCTCACTTCGGCGTCTCCCCGGAAGAGGCGGTCAGCTGGTACGACGCCTACCTCACCTTCTGCGATCTCCTTTACCGCCCCGAGAACCACGTCACTTTCAAGTTGGAGGCCGGTGGGTAGTGGCTGTGACTGTTTTTGTAGGTAGTATTTTCTTTTCTGGGAAGGGGGGTTATTCATATTCTTATGGGGGAGGAGGATTTTTTTTTTTTTTTTTAACACACGAATATGCTGTATTGCTTTTTCAGGGGATGAAGAATCACAAACACATACACACACGGACGCACACGCACGCACACGCACACAGACACAGACACACAGAGGAAAGACAGATATATACACATAATTACATAGAAGCGATACATATATATAAGATGAAACAATTATGCAAAATTGTGCATACAACGAACTTTTTTTTTTTTTAGCAACGAGATTTTCGTCGACAACAGATTTACAATACCACCACAAAATCTTTAACGCATGCAACCAAACGCTCGAAAGCTTTATTCGAGTCCCAAAGCTCTGGTCGAAGTCTGGGAGGAGAGAAGATCAGTGGAGAATGAGAGAAGACGAGGACAGTTTTTTTCTTTTCTTTTCTTTTCTTTGGTTTTCTTTATCTTCTTCTTCTTTTCCCGCCCTTCCGTGTCGAATACCATCCTCTCCCCGCAGGCGAGATCCTCATCATGGACAACCTGCGCGTCCTCCACGGCAGAACGGCTTACAAGGACACCGCCGAGGGGGAACGCCGGCTTGAAGGAGGCTTCTGGGACTGGGACATGATGAGGTCGCGGCGCCGAGGCCTCCAGAAGAAACTCGCGGGCTCTTCGTAGGCAAAGCTGGCGGTCGGGTTTAGAAGAAAAAAAAGCGGGGGTTTTGGTCTGGAGAAAAAAAGAAAAAAAAAATTAAAGGCGAGGATATAATTAAGTTTGCAGGAATAAATATAGAGAAAAAGGAGGATATATGTAATTTGTATCCAGGAAATGTGTAACTAGTAACTCACCCTAGCCTTTCGTTATATCTGTTTACATAATTAAAAAGAAAAGAAAAAGACTGTAAATGAAGTGTAATAGAGTGTAATAAGACTATCGTGTATAAGTTCTAAAACTCCCCAACGCACGTAATCATAAGTATAAAGTGTCCAATGATTAGAATAAAAAAAACAAATAAACAAACAGCGGACGTACAATGGATAAACGTCTCATATGCCGGCAAATATATATGTATATGTATATGTATACACATATACATATATATATATATATGTGAATATATAGGATCAAGCAAGAGGCTTACTGTTGAATAATAACAAGTACAATGGGTTAAGAAGTACAAGTATTTGCGTATTACTGTATATGCTAACCGAAAATTGTATGGCATTTGGGAAATTAAATCTGTGTTAGATTCACGTGGGATCCATCACATATTGGGATAAGTAGGAATAAAAAACAAAAAACAAAAAATAGCTAGCCCAAGAAGCAGCACAAAAAATAAAAAAAAAATAGCATTGATGTTGATATTAGTCCATCTCTGCAGCAATTATGAGGCAGAATGAAGAGATGGATAAATGGAAAGAATAGATATGAAAGGAGAGAGTGAGAGAGAGAGAGAGAGAGAGAGAGAGAGAGAGAGAGAGAGAGAGAGAGAGAGAGAGAGAGAGAGAGAGAGAGAGAGAGAGAGAGAGAGAGAGAGAGAGAGTATTCACGTGCAAGTGTCTCGAACGGAACAGCTATTGATCGAGTCTAATGTGGCTACTTCAATGCGAAAAGCGCGAATTCTAGTTTGGCAAGAAATTAATTAAAAACCTTATCTATGAAGTAGTGACAACTCTTATTGCTATGGCGGACGCATTCCGAGATATTAACGCTTATCAGATATGAAGCCAAACACGTCTACTTCAAGAACTGTACGCGTATTGCAGTCTTACAAAATGCTCGAGTTGCCATTTTAGCGATTTTCCCGCTAGATCTAGAATTTTATGATCTAACGGGAAAAAAAAAAGTTTATTCTATAATCAGCGATTTTTTTTTATAGTCCTTTTCAGCGGGAAAATGAGGAGCTTTTTCTCTCTTATTTCTCTAATCATTTTGAAGTCCAGCCTAGCGCGTTTGTGGAATTATGAATGGCAACACTGGAGTAATTTGTTCATAGTTGCACTTCGCGTTCACTGATCAAGGTTGCAGTTTTCGCTCTGTAAAGTGACCATCACTGGAAGAAAAGTTGGGGAATATTTTCGAAAACGTAAGTTGCGGTTGTGGCCACTGAAGAATCTTTTCCAGAACGTAGAGAATAGTTAATGCTTGTTGAGATACATAAAACAAAATTAAAGGATCTGAACGAGTAGCTAGTCTGTGTTAAGTACTATTACCCGTCAGACGAAATCGTGACTTGCCAAGGGTACTACAAAACTCCCTTTTGACAATGTGAAGGTAGTATACAAGGTATTATATAGATATAAACAGAACCAGGCTGTAACGTATTTACACCATCATAGAAACAGTTAAAGGAATCTCAGTGTACCTCGTTTTGTTATGACTGTATCTATGGCGACAGCAGTCTACGCTCTGAGAATTATCTTCAAATACTATAAGTAATAAACTACAGGTATGAAGTCCTCCATGAGATAAATATGAGAATCAATAGAACCCTTCCGCAATTGCCGTGTCTAATGAGTTATATGACATAAATATATATATATATATATAATATATATACACACATACATATATATGTATATATATGTGTGTATATATATATATATATATATATATATATATATATATATATATATATATAAATAACGTGGTACGTAGGATTATTGAGGTTGGAAAAGTTTCGGAATTTTGTTATAAGCTGATTACTAAAATTACAAAATATATGAAAAGAAAATTAGATACAGCTACATCAAAGAACAAATTAATACATGGATATATAATACTTGTTCATAATTCATAAATAAATAAGACTTACTATAAAGAAATTTAGTATCACAAGAACATCAAATCATAGGATAATTATTTTTAACTCGCCGAAAATTATGATTACCGAGCCCTCCTACTCATTGGATGGCCAGCGACCCTTGTGTTCACTGCCAAGACTGTGAAAAGCATTATGCTTCAAAAGTGAAATGTAACATTCGATAAAAATGAGTCTTATACTCATTTAGCGATCCTCATGGTATCTGTCACGAGCGTCTTCTCCTCAGATGGCTACGAATTTAAATAATATTATCTTTAACATGATATTAATTTTGACTAAATAATGTTAACCCATTCGCCCCATGTGGCAAGAATACATGCCTTGCCCATTGTAATACACGTTTATTTATTGTATTTACACATAGATGGCGCTACAAGTTCTTAATCACCAAATAGCCAGTTATCAGAACTACCTATCTCACCTGTTTACCCTCTTTCTTCACTTTAGGAACGGGTCTTTTGTATCATTTCATTGTCTAAAATATTTTAATGACAATTTAATAATCATAACATCAATAATAATAACAGTATCGATAGCAATGATATTAATAAGAAAAAACACACTTTTCCCGCCAATTCAAGGAATGGGAAAATCAGGATCGGTAACTAGGGCCTACTGATAGACACCTTTCCGGCTGAGCACATGTGGAGCCATCTGTATGTAACAAAATTCACCAAAAGCTTCAGAGGACAGAACATAAATCCGGGGCGAATGGGTTAAATGACTGTATAACTATTCCAATTAAAAAGTCTATCATCATTCAGGGAATTAAAGTTACAGGTAATGAATAGCAAATATGTATGTGTTCGATAAGACCTTTATAAAACATTAAATTGCAGTGATTAATTTTTCTTTATGAAAATACTTCAGAGAGTGAGTGATTGCTTATTATACTTTGTTAATGAAGTCAACGTAAGTTGCTTTGCATAAATAATTATGTGCTCTGACACCCCTTCGTGACCTTGAGGAGGCATAGAAAATGAAATATTACGATATGAAGGTATAACTTAACTAAATATCACATGCTCTGAAGCTCTTGTCCTTTCGCAATAAATAGGTTTATAACATATGTCTAGTCATTACCTATAGTATATATATATATATATATATATATATATATATATATATATATAAATGTAAAGCTGGGGTAGATCGGGAAATGACACTCATTAAATAATTTTCTGATAGCAAACGGAGCATAGCTACGATATCAATAGTGATCTGTAATATATTGTCATCCTATATTGATGTCTGTAATATATTGTCATCCTATATTAATGTCTGTAATATATTGTCATCCTATATTGATGTCTGTAATACATTGTCATCAAATCTACATGGCAAAAGCACTAGTTAATTGCAGTGTAATGGTGATTATTGCATTTCGTGTCCAATGTTGTGAATCGAGTTAATTTAATTTCCACGTAAGACAAAAATAGTGAAAAAAGGGTGTGGAAGGACGAGCCAGTACGAGCGTAATGCTCTCTATTTTTATTTTATTTATTATTTACCCTTTTTCTGTACATTTTCTTTACATTTACTGTTCAGCAGTAACCTGAATGACAAAGAACACTTGTACATAATCAACAAAATTCTCTAGTGTTTTAAAGCAAGATAAACAAAACACAAAACCACAAACTGTTGCCATTACAGCGTCGCTCACAAATAATAGCAAAATGTACGGAATGGTAATAATGTATTTAATAAATAGCTAATGGGCGCGAGTGGTGTTCCCCAAGGTCGCCTTTGACAGATATTATTATTATTAATGGTATTATCATATATGATGATCATTGTTATTATTATTATTATTATTATTATTATTATTATTATTATTATTATTATTATCATCATTATTATTATTATTATAATTATTTATAATTTTAGTAATAATAATTATTATTGTTATAATAATTATTATTATTGTTATAATTATTATTAGTATTATTATCAATAATCATAATTCATCATCATTGTTATTATTATTATTATTATTATTATTATTATTATTATTATTATTATTGTATTATTATTGTCATTATTATTATTATAATTTATTATTCATTATTATCATTATTATAAGTATTATTGATATTGTTATTGATATTATTATTATTGTTATTATTATTATTATTATTATTATTATTATTATTATTATTATTATTATCATTATCATTATTATTATCATTATTATTATTAAGGTTAAGTTAAGTAAGTTTATTTACCACCCTGGCTATCGGCTCAGGCGTGGTCAGTCATGAATTATACCTCATGTTAGGTGGTCTGAAAGGCTGTATCACATGACATTCCGAGATATAATGCTCAAGCGTTCGCTTGTTTTCTTCGTAACACAGTCTACATTTAGATTCATCTGCACTTCTTGCACCGTGCAGTTGCCAGTACATTCCGTAACCTAAACGTATTCTGGCAATAACCACGTCACATTTCGACTTCGGTGCCACCCATAGGAGGGCTTGCTAACTCTATACTGATCGTAATGCCTTATGGTACAGCTTTCAGGCCTTTGAGTGTTCGTCAGATCTACTAGTTCTTCCTTATGATAACTTTCCAATATATGCGAAACCCAAACAATAGGCATCCCAAGATTAGAAAAACAGTGTGCTTCCCTGGATTAGAGTTTGAATAATACTCTGCAAAGCAATGTTCTGTGCTACGTCCCGATAGAAATCCGTACAGTCTGTGAGATGATTTACCTTGCAGACTGTACCTGAATCTGTTCAAAATTATCCTTTCTAGAACTTTGCATATACATGAGGTTAGTGAAATTGGGCGGTATTTATCAGTGTTTGGGTTCGGTATAGGGATGATTAGACTGCGCGTCCAGGGTCCAGGCAGAATATCTTGTGACACACTTAACCTGTACAGGTGCAAAAGGAAATTACCAGGTACCTGAGCTATAAGGCGGAGGACACTATAGGTAATTCCATCCTCACCTGGTGTGGACGCTTTTCCTTTGATCAGTGCATTGTTCAGTTCCCACTCAGTAATCTCGTAGTCTGAAGGGTCAGTCTCAGAACATCCACTCTCAATGACAAATTTACGTGCAATTTTAGACTGACTAAGTTGGTTCTGAATATTTGTGGGAAGTGAGATCAATTTGGATGCTCCAGCCCATTGACTAAGGAGCATATCTGCTTGTGTAAGAGGACTATGGAACTGCGGGGTGTTAGTTGGTTTGCCTGAGAGTCGATTAATTTTTTTTCCAGACCTCGGACATTGAAGTGTTATTGTTAATGCTTTGTAGGAACTTTGTAGAAATTTTAAGCCTATTTGTTTCTACAGATAGACTATTATCAACACCGTATCTCGTTACTATTGCAAAGTGGTCATTGATTAGCTCTGTTGCAAGCATGCTTCTGACGTTTCCATGCACAAGATCCCTTCCTATTACATATTCTAACCTGTTTCCTTGTCTGTATCATATACGGTCATAGATCTTTTGTTCACAAAATTTCGGAACTCTTCGCCATTTTCATTGCATTGACTGTCTCCAAATGTATAATGTCTAGCATTAAGATCCCCCATACGCATTGTGCCGTGATTCTGAAAGTTGGGCAGTTAATCAGTTTGAAACTTTCTACATCTTGCGTATACATTGTACAGAGAGAAAAACCCAGAGGCTGTTCGAATATGTAAATGCTGATAGTGCACATTATTGTCATCAGACTTCTGCACCAGCTTATGGTGTCACTGGCACAAGTCAATAGGCCTGTCATTCCTGTGTTCGTATAGGAGTGGTACCCTCTAATTCTGGAGGCGGTTTTTATTTTAGTGGACTGATGTGAAGGGCTCTTGTAGACAGATAACGTCAACATTATTGTTATGAATATAGTAAAGTAAGTCATTAATTCTACGGTTAACACCACGTTTATTCCATGAGAGAAAAGTAATTATTTTCTTGTCCCCCATCACACCCTAAGATTAGCTGATTGGTCAAATTTGTGTTTGATGAAGCCCTTTAGTCTGCATATTTCTTGTACAGCATCACATATCTGTGCTGCATCTTGTTTATTTACACTGATTCTACGCGCTTTCCTGCGTATGTTGGGTTGGTGTTTTGTTTTTGGGCTTGTCTTTTCGTCTTCAGCATTTCTTTGCGTGTAGAGCAAGACCCGCTGACGGTGATGTGCTGCCCCTCACAATTGCAACATTTGATAGGCTTGTTGCAGGTGGCGAAGAAGTGCCCGACTTCACCACAACGACTGCACCTTTGTTCATGTGTGCATGCATGTATCTTACGGTTGTGCCTGTAGCACTTCAAGCATTGGTCAACCTGGATAAAGCACTCAGGCTCTATGTTATAGGTGGGGACGGATGCGTTAAACATCACGACCCCACGAGGTATGAGTTTCTGTGCCTCTTCAGGCTAGGAGCATCGGATCTTAACGATCCGAGACTAAATGTCAACCACAGTGACATCGTTTTTGGATGAGATTTCCGCCTGAATGGACTCACACGATCGTGGCGGGATTGTCTTATCGATCTTTTATTTGCCACGACCGTGTATTTTGGCCTTTGTTTCAGGGGAAGGAAAGGGTTTAAAGCCCTGAGCAGCGAGCTTATTCTGGCTAGATGAGGAGAGAAAGGGGGTCAATTGTTCAGGCTTGGCTACAACTTTATAACCGTTGTGTACTTTGAAGCAGTGCGTGACTGCAACTTCTGTGATTTCAAAGATTTTCTGGAGAGCCACCTCACAGGAGATGGGCTCCACAGAATTTTTTAATTTGATCATGTGACCCATGATAACATAGCGTAAGGGTGATTGTGATGGGTAATGGGGGGAAGGCTAGCTAATAGACAGGAACGTGAAATGGCGGAGAGTGGTATCAAAAAAGGGAGACACTGAGCAATCGACAGTCTTTGTGAGTTAGAGCCGGTCGAGGTTGAACCCTGCCGAACTGGAATCAACCCTTATATGTTCGGCCGGCACCTCGCAGTAAAACTGACAATTGCCACAGTGTTTCGTGCTTTAATTGTAAGCACTCTGGCCTACAATTAAAACACTAGCCCCAAAGTAAGGTAAGTGCGATAACACCCAAAGTTATGCACACAAGGCCAAGGTCGTCTTAGCGTGGGGTGTCAAATCGGTCTCTTTTCAAAGAACCACAGCAAAAACCTTGGGCCCTAGAGGTCCTGAGAGCCCTTCTCTGACTGACCTGGCTTGATCTTTTATACTGGTGGCTTCCCGCGCTTGGTGCTATTTTACCCATAATGCATTTGATTTGATATATTAAATAGTGTAAGGTGAGTTCAAAATAAGTTTTAAAAGCCAAGATAAAAAAATAAAAAAAACTATACAAAAAATGGGCACATACAATACATAAATAACAGGACAGTATGAAAACGTGAAAGAAGGGATCCGTGAGGGAAAACGGGAAAACACGAAGAGAGAAACAGAGCTAAGGTGAATTAGTCGAAGGCAAAAAGGCAAGAATAAGTATGGAATATAAGGTAAGTAGTGTATAAGTAGTGTTACGTGTAGTAGATAGTAGATGTAGATGTAGATCACGGCCCAATGAGAAATTCAAAGGGTTATGAAAACACAGGTTTATTCTTATAAAAAACAACAACAAATAAACACAGGAAAACAGGAAAACCACGTCATCTTGCAGGGCGGAGGAGTCCGTAGATTTTGTATAGATAACCGTTACGTCAGGGCAACAGGCGGCCCGGAAGCCTAAGGGAAGTGCCGCCTGAAGCCAGGGGAAATTCACTACAATTATTATTAGTGTTGCTGTTGTCATTATTATTATTATGATGATAATATATTTTTTTTCTTCTCCTTCTTCTTCTTATTATTATATGTATATATATACATATTTATATGCATATATATACATATATATACAGATAGATATACATATATATACAGATACACATACATATATATACAGATAGATATACATATATATATACAGATACACATACATATATATACATACACAGATACGTATACATATACGTACATATATGTACACACACACACACACACACACACACACACACACACACACACACACACACACACACACACACACACATACATATATATTATATATACATATATACGTATATATACATATACACGTATATATACATATACATTACATATATGTACATATATGAATATATATGTATGTATATTCATATATATATATATATATATGGGTGTATGTGTCTATACATGTATATGTATATACGTACGTATATGCACACACACACACATATATAAGTATATGTATATGTACAGTAAATGTTTTACACACATATATACACATAATTTCATATAGACATTTAGATATATAGACAGATAGACAGATATAGATATATATATGTATTTATGTTTGTATGTATGTAATAAGCATTCGTGAACTTTTTTCTGTAGCTTCTATTCCGACCCATCTCACAAATCATATATTATTATTTTAGGTTCATCCTTACCATGGCAGAAGCCCAGGAAGTTTGGGAGGCAGCTGGAGTGAAGTTTATTGGCCCCCATGCGCGTCACGTAGACCTCGATGAGAATGTCAGATTCGTCTTCTTGAGTCTTGTCTGGACGAGCAGAAAATGGGGCAAGTGTCTCGCCCAGATCACTGCTGTGTGTGGTGGTAAGTAGCCTTCTTCACACAGACTGCTAATTCAGAGTTAAGTTCCAAGTACTAAAGTATTTTTTCACTTTCTTTTAAGAGGATTCTCTTGATGCGTATGTAAGGCCAACTCGTACCAAACTGCTGGATAGCAAGTATCTTAAGTGGGCCGCCAATCTGGAATGGGACGGATCGACCATGAAGAAAGGCGGCATCCCGATTCCAGCAGACGACATTCTTGAACTCGAGGCAGCAATGACTCTGCTGGTGGAATGGCTCAGAGAAAAGAAACCTGTCGTTTGCGTGGTGGGAGATTTCATGCTGATCGACTCGTGCCTGCTTGTCAACCTGCTATGTCAAGCAGGTCTGTACAATGCATTCGCCAGCGTTTGTCGTGGGTTCATAAGCGGCTTCACTATCCTGCAACACACACACAGGTGGGAAAGACAAAGAAACGTCATTTTTAATGCCCGGAGACTCAGGGATGCAATACAGGCTATAGATTGCGACCTGCAGTTCCTCCAGGAAAAATCCTTGACCGTGGAGTGTGTGCAGGAGTATCACGCGGATACAGAGAGGACGTATTGGGCTCGGACCACTTTTAAGGTTCTCTATGACGAGGAAGTAATCACCAGAAGCCATGCTAGGCGACTGGCGGTTGCTGGATGGACCTTTAAAGATATGAAGGAAATCTACAAGAACGACGGTGAAGAGGTACTAAAATACAAGCTCGGTTTGGTTACCCGGGATGTGCTTGTGAATCTTCAGGGAACTGTAAACCCGGACGTGCTAAGCGAGAGAAACATAAACGATATTTGCAATTTCTTGAAGAAAAACAAATAATTGTTTTATGCCGATTAACCTTTCTACACTGATTATCCAAAATGTAGACGTTTGGTACATTCTTTAGAAGTGCTTCCCGACCTTTTATAAGCTGCAAGCCGAAATACGGTGTTAACCTGGACTCGCGACTTTTTCATGTTAGATGTACTTGCAGGCGTTTGCGAACTTACGTCATTCTATTTATATAGGTTTATATGTCCATCTGATAGTGATAACAAAAACAATAGTAAAGATAATTATCAATACTACTTACTACTACTAATATTAATAATAATACTAAGACTACTACTAATAATAATATGATTGTGGTTACCATAATCATTACTATTATTATTAGTAGCAGCAGGAGTAATATTTTTATTATTTTTGTTTCCTACTTCTTGCATCCAATGTAAACCTTTTGTATAATATTACATTAAAGTGATTTATACTCGTATCTTTACACACAGCGATATCAGTGAGAATTTGCCGAAATGAGATTTAATATGTATAAAATAAGAATAAGTTTGACTATATAAATTTGTATATATTGATTATATGTCGCGGTAATCAAGACCACATGTTCATATCTTAGGGTTCATGGAATATTTTTAAAGGCCTGTAAAAATGTTTCGGAGCAAATCGATGAGTTGTTTATCGCCACATTAAGAATTCATCTCTTGATATTATGTGGACAAGAACGTATCATTGTTTATATATGCTGATTTTTTTCAATATGTGTGATCGGCTGCAGAATTTGAATTTTGGTGTACCAGCTTGCATATCACAGCTTACAGCCTTTGGGAAAATATAGGCTTGGACATGCACTCTTGTAACAAAATAAAATAGGAAGAAATAAAGTTGACACACATTATAGACTCTTATTTCAAATATAAAAAGACAACCTCAGATGGAAAGAGGGACGTAGCATTGAAGGGCTAGCTACACAAACACACACACACACACACACACACACACACACACACACACACACACACACACACACACACTCACACTCACACACACATATATGTATATATATACATATATGTATATATACAAATATGTATATATGTGTGTCTTAGACACATGAAGGCATTATCACGTGAACAACGCGAGGGCAAAGCGGATGCTACATGAACGAGTGAAACAAACAAGCCGGGACGAGACGTCAAAAATAGAATAATACTGCGAGGATTCGAGCGGACTCCAGACAAAAAATGTGGTCAACAGGACAAGACGCAGATGCAAAAAATAGAGGCGCACCATGACGTCAAAGTGTTGAAAACATCTTGTGACAAAGTGACGCCACGTGACGGACTAACAGAAGCAAAAAAGAAGTCACGAGTGCGGAAACAATGACTAGTTTGAAGCGATCACTATGTATATTATAACACACTAGTCTGGGAACAAGAAAAGACAATTTTCTGGCAGATAAAAAAAGTTTAAAGTGATGAATACAGTGTTGAAAATTTGCTGGGACACAGGAAAGTCCTGACGCAGGTATCTTTCAAATTAGTGAAAAGAAATTATATTATATTCATGATAACTGTTAAGGATGTGGCCGGATGGGCTCCCACATCGGGAATAAAAGATGGTTAGTGATAGACAAACGGCGGATTAGATTCCGGAGTAGCATCCAGTAGTCATGTCATTTTTGTGGCACATCTTGATAAGCCCGGTTGAAGTGATTTAGTGCCTTATCTTGAGGGAACATAGTGGACGGGAATGTGCTATGGACAATGTGGATTAAGTAGTATTAGGGATTATTTCTTGATTTATGTGTGGCTATATAATGGACCAACGTTTATTTGATTAAGTTAATTTGGGAAGTAAGAATTATATAATGGAATAATCATAGATCATTGAATACATATAGATTTGAATTTTAAGTGTAAGGATATATTAAGTTAGTTTAGAAAGTAAGGAATTAATGAATTACTTTTAAGAGATCTCAGCTCTACGGAAGTGTGATTTAACAGCGATGAAGTTTATTAATTTCCATTGGAGCGTAAGAATAATTTTGTGTTTGCATAATGTATGTATCAGTTAAGTCTTTTCTTGATTTAGTTACTGCTTAACGATATTAATTTAGTATTATGATTGCTTGATTTAGTATAATATATTTTCTGTCCATTTTAAAGTGTTTTTAATGGAGATCACCTTGAGTTTAAGTTAGTAATTGTATAAGGACATTAACTTAGTATTTTAAATTGCTTGGTATAAGTAGTGCATCCTGCTTAGATATAATTTTCACTATTTTCTGTAATTCAATTTGTTTACTAATATTTTCATGATTTCAATCATTGCATGTAGAGAAAGGAATTCTCTTACTTATTGCTTATATCCATAATAGGCATTGATATTGTTTGCCCTAATTTCATAATTAATAACAGCTTGCTTAAATTGACATTAGGTAGTTGCTTGCATGTTAACATTTAGAGTAAAGCGGCAAGCTATTTGTTAAAACTAAAAGATGGATATTCAAGGTGGTAAAAATATTGTATTGGATTATAATGAACTCAGATGTTGTATTATTGGCATATCAATTTATGTGATTGGCTTTACATTTTGGATTTATAATATTTTTTCAGTTAATAATATGTGTAGATTTTCTAAAAAGTTGTGAACTTTTCCTCACATTTATCTTAACTAATTGATACAAGTTTGAAGAGTAAATCTGTGAGAGGAATATGACTAGTATGAACTGCAAAGATTATATCAGACACTGAGGAGATAATATATAATAGTTGATGAAAAAGAGGCAACAACATCTGTATATATGTACATATAATATGTATATGTATATGTATATATAATGAAAAAAAAATATATGTATATATAATAAAAAATATCTATATATGTATATATATACATATAGATATCTATATATGTACATGTATATATATATTAATATATACATACACAAATCCATTCAAACATTCATTTTTCCTGTAAATTCGCATTTAATTACCATTTCTCTTTAAAAGTACAACTGTCACATTAAATTAATAAAGCAAAAATTGGGTGGGGATTCATTTACATTATATATATATATATATATATATTATATTTTTTTTTTTATATATACACATATATACACATATATATATGTGTATATATACATATATATGTAAAATTATGTATATAATATATACACATAATTCTACATATATATATGTGTGTGTGTATGCGTATGTGGGTGGGTATATATATATATATATATATATATATATATATATATATAAGTATATGTGTATGGATGTATGTACATCATACATAGAGATAATTATGTATATATACTGTTTATGTGAATATATGTATATATACACACAGACATATATCACATATACACATATATGTATAAATATCTGAATATATATATATATCCCATATATGTGTGTGTGTGTGTGTGTGTGTGTGTGTGTGTGTGTGTGTGTGTGTGTGTGTGTGTGTGTGTGTGTGTGTGTGTGTGTGTGAGTGTGTGAGTGTGAGTGTGTGTATGTATGCATATATATATATATATATATATATATATGTATATATATATGTGTGTGTGTGTGTGTGTGTGTGTGTGTGTGTGTGTGTGTGTGTGTGTGCATATGTATACATATATAATATATATGTATGGATATATATATATATGTGTGTGTGTGTGTGTGTGTGTGTGTGTTTGTGTGTGCATATATATATATATATATATATATATATATAGAGAGAGAGAGAGAGAGAGAGAGAGAGAGAGAAGTTCCTCCTGTCATGCGAATCTGTCTTCTGTAGGATGTGAATACATCATGTATATTTTCTTGACATTTTTATTCCTTTTTATACTTTTACTATAAAAATATATGCTGATGTCTATACATTCGTGAAAGGTTGCCCTTCAAGCATCCATTCAATTTCGCAGAGATCTGATAAAAGAGGGAAAAAAACAATCATGGAGCAGCTTCGAAAATGAGCCTCTGTTATTACAAGAAAAGTCTCGGTCACTACTCTTTAGTCCGACGTTTCCATGTGTAGCACTGCAAGCTGCAATTAGATGGTATATTGCAATAACCACGCAACAAGAGTACGAGTATGAATCCCCTTACCTCAGTCACACATGAAGAGGATCTTATCTGCCGTAGGCGCCCCTGGAGGCCTCGAGCAGCGCCTCCATCCTGCGCAGGGCAGCCCCCCTGGAGCCAAGGGCGTCTCCCACTTCGTCGAGGACTTCGAGGGCGATGCTCCCGGCGGCGCCCGTGGGAGACGCGCCGTCCTCATCTACGCTCTCTTGGATCCTATGGAAACACTCCTCATTATCATTGTATGCGTATCCAACAAAATTCTACTTGGAAGAGAGACTTAGCATAAAAAAAAGAAAAGAAAAAGAGCATAACTCACTCTACGTAATTTCCTCCACGTTCGGATTCCTCCACCTCGTCCTGTTCCTCGAAGACTTCGGCATTGACTTTGGCAACATCATACGAGTGAATCTGCGGCCTCGCCTCTGCCGCCGGCAGGAGAACTGAGGCGGCGACCAAGAAGCACACAACGAAGATAGTCACTCGATGCATCTGTCAGGTAAGGAACATGTGACTTTTGCGGCATCGTTAGATATATTAATGATTTGTTTATTGACCTTTTTGGTTCCTCCATTATATTTATCAAGAAGTGTGGCATTTAATCTCAAAGATAATTTTAGTGTGTGTAGTTCCAGACAAAACTGATCGACCTCATTCAACCCATTCAGCCCAACGAACGTTTTCTGTTTGTTTACCTTTGTGAAGATATTGACTGTGAGATCTGAGAGTAAGGGGCGGAAGGCGTGTGATGTTTCCTTGACAAGGATCCGATCCAAGTAACTACCAACTTGACTGAGGTTGGAGCTTATATACGCCCGTCCTTGTTCACATCGATTTTTTGATCGGGCGAAAAAAAGTTCACTAAGGATCAGGGGGTACATGTGTGTGTTTGGTGAGGAGAGAGGGGGTAGTGTCCTCCCTCTCCTCTCGCTCTACGTCTTCGGATGACGTCTCCTCTTCCTTACCTGCTCCCCCTTTGCCCCTCCATGATTCTGAGTTGGGCGTGCGATCTAAGAGGTCCTTTCCTGAAGGAGAGGAAGGACTGCCCTCTCTGCTGAGGTTTAGATAAAAATCCTCACGGCATGGAAGGAGCAACGTCCGGCCAGCGGATACGACCTTCGGAGGTGGCAGAGGAGCAAGTTTTTTGGCGGAGTCTGCGTTGCCATGACAGAGTGGCCACGAGGGCGTGCGCATGAGTGCTCCTTGGGATCATAACGCCCCCTCCCTTCACCTCGCGAACACGTACGCTCGCCTTCCCTTTCCCTGGCGACAGAAAAGTACATCTTGTGTTTCTCTCAGACGCCACGAGGAACACATAGATTCTTCGGCAACCTTGAATCCTCCGACGTCAACCCGAAGGTCTAGCTGTCCTTCGCCGGAGCCAGGGTTGCTTGGGACACCGTTCGAGCAGCCCAAGGTCCCCAAGAGTCCACCGCGGTCGGAACGAGGAAAGGTGTTCTCCGTGACAGTTATTGGCCAGCGCTGAGGCCATGTGCTGTGCGGCCGCTGACAATGAATTCTGCGAAATACAGCGGACACACTTCGACGCAGGCAGAGAGAACGAAAGAGAAAATGACTTAGAAATATGTGGGTCAACTTGATGTGTACTTAAGGTGTGTACTTAGTGACGTCAGCAGTGGGGAAATATAATCTAACTTGACAAAGCTACCAAAGGAAACAGTGAGTGACTGTTATTACTGCAGTCATATTTTGTAACGCTATCAAAATTACTCATTAGGACTTCCGTATCGGATGAAAAGATATTCAGTAAGACATATCTCAACAAATAGCAAACGTTTCGGCTACTTTTACGTCCGGAAACCAGTGGTCGCCAAGCCAATGGTCGTTTAGCCAATGATCTTTCAGCCAATGGCCATAAAGCCAGTGGTCGTTTAGTCAATGGCCATAAAGCCAGTGAAAGAAAGAAAGAAAAAGTAGAAGAGGAAAACAAGAATAATTGACTTGCCTGCAGTACCGTTACCTGCTTCCTGGGCTCTCGAATCCTTTCACCCACAGGATACTCGAGGCAGTTAGAAGAGAGGGCGATTATCGGATGATATATTACCCGACTTTACTGTTAATCTTATGACTGTGACCGTGGTCATTAGCAGTACCGTCATCGTCATCATTTGACTCCCTCGTCATCCTTGACGCCATCGTCATCGTCATCGTTATCATCGTCATGGTTATCTTCATTGTTATCGTTATCATCATCAGGCACAGTCATCGTCAGCAGGATTATCATTATTATCATTTTTATCATGATGAACTTCATAATTACTGATATTGTCACTATCATACTATATTTTTCTTATCGTCACTACTGCAATCGCTGCCATCATCATTACTATCATCACCATTACTATCATCATTATCATTATCATCATTATGATCATTATTGTTAGTATCATTATCCTTACCATTATCACTATCATTATTATTGTTATTATCATTATTGTAATCATCACCATTATTATCCTCAACACTATTTTTACTATCATTATTAACATTACCATCATTATTATTCATTGTTGCTGTTGTTATTGTATTTGTAGTGGCAGTAGATGATTTTATTGATAGTATCATGTTGTCATTATCATTATCATCATCATTGTTATTAATGCTGTTATCATCGTCCTCTCACTGCCATTGTTATCATTACGATGGTCATATATATTCTCAAGCACCATACGTATCAACATGATTATCATTTTTATAATTACCATTGTTAATATTTAGTATGACCTTACTTAGATTTCCTATGGTCATCATTACTACTACTACTACCACTACTAGGATCGTTACTTTTATTGCTGTTGCTGTTATTATTATTATTATAAACTTTACTATGATTATTATCATCAACATCTTGATCAAGATGTTGATCATGATCGTAATCACCATCATCGTCGTGATTATTATCAATATAAATATTTTCATTGTTATTATTATTATTATTATTTTATATTTGCTCACTACTAAAGTAAAACCGACGAGTTTGATCCGCCACTATACTTAAAAACAATTACATTTTCGTGCTCTAGTGAACAGAAGCAAAGGGGATGAACGAATGCCGATAATGCTCTACATAGGATTGAATCCCTTGCTACAGAACGCGGATATCCTCGGAAACAGGATACCACATTTCGCTCCCGATGCTCACTTCTCTGCCAACTCGGCCGCTACCATGAATTAATATTCTTGGCATGCGTCGCATAATGTCAAAGTCAAAGTCACACCGAGTCTTCAGACGCGTTGAAAACCGCATGTTTGCCTGACAGTTCTAGCATTCATATTATTACAGTTAGGACAAGGATTCTGGCGGGAAATTCGAAAGACAATGGACGGAAGGACAACATGTCTTACAAGAAAATTAATGTTGCCGTGGGGGTTCTTACCTCTAGAAATCAAATTATCTTTGTTTTGTACACGTCGCCTGTTGTCTATCAAGAACTCGACCTCAAACGTGATCCGATACGACGCAGTAAGATTGTCGAGCTTTGTGACTGTGACAACGGAACTATCGACCGTGGCAGCAAGGTCGGGGCGGTGGGGTGCTTGATGTAGACGATGATGACGAAGGAGTTCTCTCTCTCTCTCTCTACCTCTCTCTATTTTTTTTTTTTTTTTCGAAGGTCGCCCGCCTCCTGGGTTAGGTGGCTTCTTGCAGTGCCCTGAGCGTGTGGGTTTTGTATGCGTGTTTGGAGATTTCTGTGTGGGTGTGGATGTGCTGGTTTGGCAGATTGGTTGTAGGTTTGGGGATATTTGGTTGTGTCCGTACGTTCGTTTATGTTTAGTTATGTGTGCGGATTTGCTTGCTTGCTTTTGCGAGCGTGTGTTGGCCAGTGGACAGTGTATGTGCGTGAGACAAAGATAGACAGATAGGAAGATAGTAGATATATATATATATATATATATATATATATATAGAGAGAGAGAGAGAGAGAGAGAGAAAGAAAGAGAGAGAGAGAGAGAGAGAGAGAGAAAGATAGATAGATAGAGAGAGAGAGAGAGAGAGAGAGAGAGAGAGAGAGAGAGAGAGAGAGAGAGAGAGAGAGAGAGAGAGCAGCCAAAAAGAGCGATGGAAAGGAAATTGAGACAAAAAAAAAAAAAAAAAAAAAAAAAAAACAGATGGAGACGCAGCCATTTTGGACAACACTCGAGGTCAGTCGATCCTTGGCAATGTTAGAGGAGAGGTGTAGGCAAGCAGGTAGGTTCCGAAGCAGCCTTGGGGACCAGATCTTGCAATCCCAAGTTCTTGCCGACGAGACGGAAAAAAATAAGCAAAAAGTGGCTAGATCTTGTGTTCTTATATAATACAGAACATAATATCCGTTTGCAATCTATTTCTTAATCTGTCATAGGTTAATTTATAATCATACCCGTACCATAAATTTACGTTGACGATTAGGTGAGTTAATGAGCAAAGTGGCCTAACTAAATGTTTTGTTTTCACTTACAATATCACGGTATGCTATTCCCACCCCTTAAAACAAACATTACATGTGTTTTTTAAACTGTCCATTACATCGCCTATTTGAATATACGTTACGTATGCTCATGGTCTCTCTACTGTAACAAAACTCCATATAAATTTGAGATATGTCGTAGATTTGCTTACAAAAGGGAACTGTAACCCATGTTTACATTTAGCTTTATAGAAACAAACCATATATCGACCGCACACGAGTAGGCAACAGATAGCGAACACGTACCCCTTTGGACTGGAGCTACTGTAGGAAAACGGCCATTAGTCAAACTATAGCTCAATGGGAGTGGCTGGGGAGGAATTGAGGAAGATTGAATGTCTTTAACATGACTGTACAGATAAACTGCAAGTACTAATTGGGTGTTCGGGTTTGAATTCGGAAAAAAAATCCCGTTTTTCTTTTCCGTGACTATACATGCTTAGTCGGATAGAGATGGAGAAAACAATGAAACATTTAGTAGTTTAGCTTGTAGAATGTGGGGAGAGAGAGAGAGAGAGAGAGAGAGAGAGAGAGAGAGAGAGAGAGAGAGAGAGAGAGAGAGAGAGAGAGAGAGAGAGAGAGAGAGGGGGGGGGGGGGGGAAGAACGAGAAAAATTGAGTTAGAAAAAGAGAGAGTTCAACGACAAATTCAAAACACTGTATTCCATGTTACGTTTTTTTCTCTTTGCCTAGATAATTATAGGATACAGTAACATAGGATGAGTAGAAACAACATCAGGTCCAGTAAATGAGTAGAAGAGGCATAAAATAAGATGTTCATATCAATAGAAACTGACGTACATTGTTTGGTTTTGCAATGAAGTGCCTGATGCCACTGGTCATGTAAAAGATGCTCCTTTAACTTTACTATGAAAGTATTCAGATATTCCATATATTTTGTTTTAAGTAGTTTCAGATCTCGTGTCCTCCGATGTGCATATGTCTTGATCCTATTTCCGTATTTGATCCTTTGACGTGCAGAGAGTTAACGTGTTTTGTCTGAACACCTATTGTTTGTAGAGGCATTAACCAATGGGGATACGCTATCCTTGTATGTATTTATGAATGAGTATACACGTATCATACTGGCGAGAGGCTAAATGTATTCTAATTGCTTTTGTCTTCCGGGAAAGTTTTGTAGTTTCTGTGCTTTTCGTGACTGTTTTACGACCCACTGTCTTAGTGGTTGTTACTCAACCACCTAGTTTAGTTCGGAGCGCCTTGCTTAGACACGACCACCAGCACTGCGCGTGACCTAGTGATGAGTTGGTGACCCGACTGTTGACTCTTCCCCGGACGCCACTCCTCTACTCAAGAACGCTATTGTGCTTTCACGTAATTTCTTCAGGTTTGTTTTCCTTTGATAGGATTAGAGTTAAAGCTTACAGGATTATGTAGACTTCAAATAGATAGGATTGGTGATGGTTTCTGTGTGTATGTTTTCTTTATAAATATATTCCTTAAGTAAATAAGCAATTACGTTTGTGTGTGTGTGTGTTTTTTTTTACTTATTTTTTCTTTAGAATACAGCAAACTGAATTTATTGAAAAACAAAAACAAAAAACAAAAAAACAAACGAAAGGTGCAGTTGAATTAAGTTCCTAGGAACACTGACATAGGGAATTAAAGATACATAATTTTACACTAAAACAATATATATCAAGTGACTATACAAGATTATTAATTTACTGTCAAAATGACTAAAATCTTACTGGAAACGTCATTTAAGAAAAAGGTATTATAAGGAAATAAGGACACATGCTAAGATCTAATGATGATTATGCATTCTGAACAAAATTTATTCCCCTTCCTCCTCCTCCTTCTCCTTATCCTTATCCTTTCCCCTTCCTCCTCCTCCACCTCCTTCTTCTTCTTTTTCTTCTTCTTCTTCTTCTTCTTCTCCTCCTCCTCCTCCTCCTCCTCCTCCTCCTCCTCCTTCTCCTCCTACTCCACCTGCCCCTCCCCCTCCCCTCCCCCTCCTCCTCCTCCTTTCCCCTTCCTCCTTCCTCCTTCCTCCTCCTTCCTCCTCCTTCCTTCTCCTCCTCCTCCTCCTCCTCCTCCTTCTCCTCCTCCTCCTCCTCCTCCTCCTCCTCCTCCTCCTCCTCCTCCTCTGCCTCCTCTTCCTCCTCCTCCTTTCCCCTTCCTCCTTTTCTTCCTCTTTCTCCCTTCCCCTTCCTCCTTCTCTTCCTCTTTCTCCTCTTCCTCTTTCTCCTTTCCCCTTCCTCCTTCTCTTCCTCTTTCAAACTTCCCCTTCCTCCTCTTTCTCCTTTCCCCTTCCTCCTTCTTTTCCTCTTTCTCCTTTCCCCTTCCTCCTTCTCTTCCTCTTTCTCCTTTCCCCTTCCTACTTCTCTTCCTCTTTCTACTTTCCCCTTCATCCTTATCTTTTTCCTTTTCCCTTCCTCCTTCTCTTCCCCTTTCTCCTTTCCCCTTCCTCCTTTGAGGAAAAATTGGACTTATTTCATTATTATTTCCTATAATGGACATGTAACATTAACCGGCTGATTATTCATACAACGTGTATGTATTAAGAACTATAATAGTAATATAATGGGGATAATAACAGTGAAAGAGATAATGGTGTCATAATAACATGATGAAAGTAATGACAATTATAATGATAATGGTAATGATAAGAATACTGATGATGATTATAAAAATAATAAGGATGATGACAAGAACAATAATGATAATAATTGCTATTGTTATAATTATTATTATCCTTCCTCTTTTTCTTTATCATTATGATTCTTCTTTTTCTTCGTATTATTACTATCATCATCATCACCATTACTATTATTATAATTGTTATTGATATCGTCATCAATATCATTATCATCCTTATCATTATTATTATCGTTATTATCATTATTATTATCATTATTATTATCATTATTATCATCATTATCATCATCATTATTATCATTATAATTATTATTATTATTATTATTATTATTATTATTATTATTATTGTTGTTACCATCACCATCCTTGACAATAACACTATTATTATCTTTATTATAACTATCATTCTTCATCTTACTAATTTCATTATAATATTATCACTATTATTATTACTATTAGTAGTAACATAAATATCATTAACATTATCACTATCACTGATATTATTTTATTATCATTACCATTATTGTTATCATTATGTAAAGTATAAATATACACACAATCTGACATCAGGAATTTCCTTGTTTTCAATTTGGTTTCATTTAATTTCTTTTATTTCATATATTGTTTCATCTCTACATTTGCTTGTTTATTCAGTTGCCCAGAATTGACGGGTTGTTTCATCTGCTTCTGTCTGTTTTCTCATTGTATCGATTTTCACTTTGTCTATATTCGTCCATTTTATCTTGCTCAGATTCAGAAGAAGAAGAAGACTAATAACAATGATAATGATGATGATGATGATGAGGATGATGATGATGATGATACTACAACAATTACTACTACTAACGATGATAATAATGAAATTATAATAACAACATCAACAACAATAACAGCAAAAAACAAGAATAACAGCAACAACAACACGAAAAAAAATCATCATTTAATAAAAAAAAAACTGACTGATACGTTGTTCCTGTCTCCAGTCTCATGCACCTTTTGTTCCAGATTTTCCCTCACTCCAGCGGGGATTCCCAAACGACCTGTTCTTTTATATTCTTTCTGTTGACGTGACGGTGCCATTTTGAATCGATCAGAAGCCAGGCAAGAAGTTATGAAGTCAAATGTGATTATGTGTGGATGTGTGTGGGTATATGCTTGTTATTATGATGTTTATTATTTAGTTGTGTGTGTAAATATAATACGTCCATGCACATAGATTACGTTAATATACATATACATATGCTCGCATGCTATATGTGTGTGTGTGTGAGTGTGAGAGTGAGTGAGTGAGTGAGTGAGTGAGTGAGTGAGTGAGTGAGTGAGTGACAGAGAGAGAGGGAGAGGGAGAGGGAGAGAGAGAGAGAGAGAGAGAGAGAGAGAGAGAGAGAGAGAGAGAGAGAGAGAGAGAGAGAGAGAGAGAGAGAGAGAGAGAGAGGGAGGGAGGGAGAGGGAGAGGGAGAGGGAGTGTGACTCACTGTGTGTGTGTGTGCGTGTGTATTCCTACCAAAATATATTTTTTCCGAAAAAAGTTATCTAGGGTCATAGCAAAAGCCGATGGTGATTTATTACCTTTAAGCATCACTATTTTCTTCCTATGCGCGTTCAGGATTGCCAATTATCTTTTCATTCGAGACGTATTGTTGTCTTGTTTATCACTAGTGCGTTTGGTGTTATTATAGAGACGTGGCTAAACCATCTATCTCGGTGGACAGCGGTATGAGTCCCTTAAAACTCAGGAAGAGGTCTCTTGGCCAAACAGCATTTCTACCACCGTATTTAGTCCGTTAAGGCCGTGGTGATTTCAGAGTATCCGAACTGTATCTAGAGCCGTTTAGTCCGTTAAAGTTTATCGTCAGCGGAAGGCGATATTGTACACTTTCAAGGTTTATCTATTCATCCCATTCTTGTGTTTTATTTTCTTCACTTTCCTGAGAGTACTTATGTACTTTACATAAGTTAATAGTATTTATTGTATGAGAAAATGGGTTATTTTCAGGGGAGACTATGATATTCTTACAAAATAATTCTCTTATATCCCGGATTCTTTTTTTTTTTTTTTTTTTTTTTTTTTTTTATTTTTTTATTTTTTTTTTTTTTTTTTAGATACGGGCAATGAGAATTAAGTCTACATTTCTTTGAATAATTATTTTGAAAATTGTATTCTTATATACCGAATCAAAGGAAGAACTTGTATTTATATACAGCAGAAATCGATGTATTTGAATAATTGTATTTATCTATCATAAGGTATTATTTGGTGCCTAATATAAAAACAATATAAGCTATTTACATCATAATGACAGATTTGACTGCATTCTCTGCTATGTGCTGTGTGGTGCAGCGGTAGCGTTCTCGTCTAGCTATCTTGCTGACCTGCGTTCGAATCCCTCGCCGCCAGTGGATGGTAACCCCGGCCATTCCTTGCACACAGGGGATAGTTTAGAAGCAAAATGAAGCAGACAGTACGTCACACCAAGAATATCCATTTTTACAAATGGAATAAAAAAACTAAACTATACTAAACTAAAATCTGAAAGGAAACTGCATTTGGGTTATTGCGACCATATACATGCAAATTATGTCTACTTGGACGGAAAGCCTTATTGATGCCATATTATTACAACGATGGCTATAGTGCTGTATTTTGTCTTGGATTTGATAACTTTCGTTGTAATTATCGTTATTGTTTATTGTTGATATTAGCACAATCATCATTACCGATATTAAGCATCACCGTCACTATATCTATCATCCTTATTATCATTTCTAATATTCTTATCATATAATTATTTTTGGTGATGATGTGTATGGTGATTATTATTATTATTATTATTATTATTATTATTATTATTATCATCATCTTTATTATTATTGTTATTTATATTATTACCATAATAATAATTATCGTTACCATTGTTATTATTACCACTATGATTATTGATATTATTATTATTGATATTGTTATTATTACTATCATTATTATTATTGATGTTATCATTATTATTATCATTATTATCATTACTATTATCATTATCATTATTATCATTATTATCATTACTATTATCATTATCATTATCATTATCATTATTATTATCACTATCATTATCACTATCATTAATTATTACTGCTGTTATCCAAAGACAGATTTATTTATTTTCCTTTTTACGGGGAGGTCCAGGTTTAACTCCAATAATTGTAACATATTTGAGAACGGACAATGAAGCAATAAATAAGATGCATTTGCATATTTACGTAAGTCAAAGCAAGCTCTCAACCACCCATTTACAGTTTATCGTACACGCGCCTCATTCGACTAAAATCATCCTTCCATACATGTGATAATTATAATACTACGAATAATAATGATAATGATAGCAATAACAATAATATTATCATTATTATTATTATTATTATTATTATTGTTATTATTATTATTATCACCATCATCATCAACAACAACGACAGTAAAAGGATAATGATGGATTAAAAAAAAGCGAATACCTGGACTAAAAGCGGTGACGAAAAGTGATCATTGTCCAAGGGAAATGTCCGGGGGGGGGGGGGGGGAGTTCGGCCTTGGCTGCGACTCCAACGCAGGCGGCCTAAATTGTTTTTTTTTTCCCCTCACTTTCTTTTATTCTTTAACATTATTGATTTTTTTTTAATTTAAGAATTGTCCTCTTCTTGCAATTGTTTGAAGATTTAATTTAAAGGTGATTCTTATAAGGAATGGATTGTTGAATTGATATGGGTCTTTGTATGTGTAATAACCATACGGAACTAATGACACAAACCTCATAAATATAATGGGCACAAACCTCCCTCTCCCTCTCTCTCTCTCTCTCTCTCTCTCTCTCTATATATATATATATATATATATATATATATATCTCCTATTTCTTTTCCCGTCTAGAAATAACAATAGCAGTAACTGTAGTCTCATTGACAAAGGTGACAAAAAGTGATCAAGGAGAATAGGTAACGTAGGCCCCACGACTAGACGGGCAGTCGTGCGCACGAAACTACGTCGATAAGCAGTCTTTAGCCGATAACACGACCACTTGAATCTGGCAAAAGAGGCAAAAATAATCCTTAATTGAAAAAAAAAAAAAAAAAATGGGAAAGACAAAAAGTTGCTATTCCGTTAATTGTACTTTCTGAAGGGCAGTCGAAGTTAGTTAATGTATTCTATGCGTTGTTAGCTAATAAATATGCTAACTGTGTTATTAAAGGCGGAAGTTAAGCAGATTGGTGGCCTGTAGAACAAGGAATTTTCGAATAAAGAAATCAGACTTTGTCAGAGTAGTCATTTTGTAACCGTCACGAGTTTTTTAAATTCCTGTTGTCAACTGTATGCCCATAACTCGTAAAGACACTATCCGGAATCAGACTCAGACATTTTCTTACAAAATAGATATCTGACTAATTGAATAAACTGACCAAACGCCTATTACTTTTTTACTTATATGAACCTAAGTTATACTTCAAAGAAATATGGTGACCATGGCAGGTAACATAAACCTGCTAATTGAAAGAATGCATAACTATTTTTTTTTTTTCATATGAACAAGACCCATTTAAAATAAGACAAAAAAACAACCTAGATGAGTGGTTATTGCTGCTGGTTACAATACGGTACGAAACCCTTAAGTCATTCTCACAACTTAAACATCGATTCTTGGCCTTTGAACTTAAACTATGAGACACTTTGAACTTTACGCTCTGGTATGGATAACGTACGACCTTCTATGGTAATTTTACGTTAGTTTAGCTGGAGATTTGGGAGCCAATCTAATATATGATGTATTCGAAGAGGATCTAGGTCAAATATGTAAGATAGGTACTTGCTAAGACTGAAGGCTACAGGGCAATGAATTTATTTGCGCTGTGTAATACAGAAGCACTGGCTTAGAAGAGACTAACCCTTTTATCCTTCCTCTCTCTCTTCTCTCTCTCTCTCTCTCTCTCTCTCTCTCCCCTCCCCCCCTATTGCAGGTCTCGAAGACAGATCGCCAACGCCAAACTCTGAAACGGCACTTCAAGGTGTCGAGTGCGAATGCTGAGAGCTTTTGTGCGAATGGTCGCTGGAAGGATATTTGAGACAATGGAAGTCTCGGTATAAAGGAATGTACGTGCATTCAGCTAAAAGAGTAGGATCATTATCAGTCATTGTCATTATTGAATCTTGAGCTGTTATTCTTACCGAGCATACATTACATATGTAAAGGATAAATGTATACGGATGTTTTTTTTTTTTTTTTTTTTTTTTTGTGGGGGGGGGGGGGTAGTTTTTACTAATCTTTTCCAGCTGTGAAAATTTCCCATGTAAAGACTCGTAGAATCACCGACAAGTATTTTAGTCAGTTACGCACGTGCTCGCCACGCGGACACACACCAAAAAACTGGTCCCTCTGCATATCATAGCTCCGTTCGACGTCCGTCCGCTGTCGGATATTCCTTATACGTCTTATACATCCTTTTCTACCCGCTTGCGCTGTCTATATCCTCTTTGTGTCTCTTTACATCCGCTCACGCCGTCTGTATCCCATATATATCCAATCTCTACATCCTAACGTTCTTTAGGACTCTCCTATTCCGTATTCTAAAACATGTCCTTTTTTCTGCTCTTCAGGGAAACCTACTTTCCTCTGGGGTTTCTCCGAAAGGACGAAGACGGACCAAGGAAGGCCGCTAATTAATGATACTTCCTGCAGGGCAGTTCAAGTTAGTTAATGTATTGCATTCATTGTTAGCTATTAAAGATGCTAACGTGTTGTTCAAGTTTAGCGAGGAGAGGTGTGTTCAACCGCACAGACGCAGATGCTCGAGCCATCATCCAGTCACACTTTTTCGACGGATCAAAAAGTGGAAATGAGAAGCGAGAAGACACGTATAAAAGTCGGGGTCTTCGCCGGTGAGGGAAACACTTGCACTTCATCCGCCGAAGATTAATCCAGTCGATTCCCCAGGAAACCAAGAGGTAAACAAGGGAACAAGACACTACTTAAGTTGATTCTTTACCCGAGGCCGTAAACTTTCTCTCGGGAAATGAACTTAAATTATCATGACATAAAATGTGTAATTGATACGAGATACGTTTTCCTAGAGAATGCTGTTTCTGCATTTACTATCATGTGCTCTTTCTCAATTCTTCCTTTCCATATATTTAATTTTCTCATTATCGTGAATGCATTGAATATGATTATTGCTACTGCAACCTAAACTATTATTGCATATCTTTCATATATATGGTTTATTGTAGACATGTATACATGCATACAAGAAATAATGAAACAAGATAGTACCTACAAAATAATAGAAAAATAAAATCCTCTCGAGATCTATCTACCAATATATCTATCAGTATTTTTAGGGTATATAGATTACATATGAAGAGAGATTTAATACTAGAGTTATGAGAGGCGCTATGAGAAGTAAAGAAAGTAATAAAGGTTTTCCTCGTTGCAGATGCACGGCGCTGTGATCCTGTTCGTGGGCTGCCTGGTCGCCGCCTCGCTAGTCCTGCCGGCGGCGGAGGCGAGGCCGCAGGTTCACTCGTACGACGTCGCCAAAGTCAATGTCGAAGTTTTCGACGAACAGGACGAGGTGGAGGAGTTCGAACGCGGAGGGAAATTACGTCGAGTGAGTACTTCCTTTGCGCTTGCCAGGACACGACCCTTTGGCTGTCGGTCATTTCGAAATATGTAATGTCTCTCTCTCTCTCTCTCTCTCTCTCTCTCTCTCTCTCTCTCTCTCTCTCTCTCTCTCTCTCTCTCTCTCTCTCTCTCTCTCTCTCTCTCTATATATATATATCTATCTATCTTTCTATCTATTTATCTATCTGTCTCTATCTTTCTATCTATTTATCTATCTGTCTATCAATCTATCTATTTATACACACAAACAAACAAACACAAACACTGCGTGTGTGTGATGCTTGACGTTCTCACTCCTATCAAAGCATGTTTTTGTTCGCAAGTGAAACAACTACAAACTACCGGCCTTTTGTCTTCAGTATGGGCCTTCGACTTTTTATATACATCCGCACTCAAGGTTGCGACCTTTTTCTGGTGACAATGCCTGGCTTTGCTTTGTCATTTGCATCGGTACTAGTCTTATCGAAGACGTTAATTGCCATAGCTGAAGAGGTGTCGATATGCCTACTTTTTATAACAATGTACTTGTCGAAATTGTGTGATAATTTGTGCACGCATACACGCACACGCACGCAGGCAGGCAGGCAGGCACGCACGCACGCACGCACGCACGCACGCACGCACGCACGCACGCACGCACGCACGCACGCACGCACACACACACACACACACACACACACACACACACACACACGCACACACACATACATATAACACACACACATATAACACACACACATACGCACGTACACACGTGCACACAAACACAAAAAAAAAAAAAAAAAAAAATACAGACAGACACAAAACACACACACACACACACACACGAGTGTGTCTTTTAGTGAAGTTTCCATTTTCACACATTCTGCATACATCATTCCAACCATGCTATTCCTAGAACCGAAGCAATGCCCCCCCACCCCCCTCACAAGCTGCTTTTCCCTCAGGATCCAAGAGAGCGTAGCGGAGGACGGCGCGTCTCCCACGGGCGCCGCCGGGAGCATCGCCCTCGAAGTCCTCGACGAAGTGGGAGACGCCCTCGGCTCCAGGGGGGCTGCCCTGCGCAGGATGGAGGCGCTGCTCGAGGCCTCCAGGGGTGTCTACGGCAGATGAGGCTTCTCCCGGGCTGGCTCGGGAAGGGCGGAAGGAGGAGGTTACATGATGTGTTATAAATTTTATTTAACTGGAACTCTTCTACACACACGCGTGAACACACATATACACGAACATGCACACACACTTCAATAGTAAACAAAAACAACCGAACGCATGCACACACATTTCAACAGGAAACAAAAACACGCGAACACATGCACACACATTTCAACAGTAAACAAAAACATGGAAGATGCTTGAGGTGCTCGAACTGTGATTTTCTACTGTAAACAATAGTGTTATTTTTTAAATAAATAAAGTGAACGAAAATTAGATATTTATTACTTGAGATTTTCTTCTTATTCTGTAGTTTTCTTATGGCCAGATGCCCTTCCTGACGCCAACCCTCTCTATTTACCCGGACGTGGGACCGGTACTGACATAGGCTGGATTGCCCATCCTAGGCTAGTTTTTTATTCGAAATTTACAATTCTAGAAAATTGAAATGCTGTTTAGAATAAAAACATAACAACGGTATCAGTGTTTGCTGATCTGTTTTGTGGAATTAAAAAAAAAAAAAAAATAGACGCTGTAAAACTGCAAAACTGAAAGTCTATTTAAGAAATCTGCATGTTAAATCACGTTATAGTAAAAGAATGAAAGGAAATATACGCAAATATCGTAAATTATCAAACGAAATCATATCATTATGATCTCTAGTAGAGGTAACCAACAATTTTAAAATAGAAGGAACATACACGCCGTTATCTTGCGACGGCTCTATCGAGAAAATGTTATATTGTAAACAAAACAAAATATAATGGTATTAATGACTTAGATCGGTAACAACGCGGCAGCAATACAAAATTATATTAATTGCCCTAAAATGATCAATAGAGAATAAAATTAAATTAAATTGAAACGTGTATTAGGAGTGATTTGAAAAATAATGAATACTGAATACTTCCAACAAATATTACAATAATGCTTTAATGAACTGGTGTATTTCGACCAAATCTATTTACATATTTTTTTTTCGAAATAACTTTTTTGAAGGATACCAGAAAGCTTCATGAGAAACTGAAATCGTTTTATAGAATATTTTTCCTTTTATATGCAGCGCTGGATAAATCAGCTGCATTTGACTTGACGCTGATTATCTTTGTGCAATAGTGTAGTCTAGTTCTTGCATTTAACTTTTATCAATTTGTTTATTTATTCGCCTATTTATTGCGCTTATTCTTATTGCTATTATTATCATTATTATTATTATCATTATTACTATTATTATTATTATTATTATTGTTGTTGTTGTTGTTGTTGTTGTTGTTGCTGTTGCTATCATTATTATCATCGTTATTATCATTATTATTATTATTATTATTATTATTGTTATTATTATTATCAGCATTATCATTATTGATATTATTATTATTATTATTGTTATTATTATTATCAGCATTATCATTATTGATATTATTATTATTATTGAATTTGATATTTATCATTATTATTATTGTTATTATTATTTTATTATTTTCATTATTATCATTTACTATTTATATTAAATATTATTGTAATTATTGTTATTATTATTATAATTATTATTATTATTATTATTATTATTATCATTAACATTATTATTATTATCATTATCATTAACATTATTATCATTATCACCATTCTTATCATTATCACTACTATATCTTTTTTTACGAAAGTAGTCTACATTTTATCTCTTGCCCCCCCTCCAAAAAAAAAAAAAAAAAATCAAGCGATTCAGCTTTCCTTCTCTCTCTCTCATATCAGAAACACCAATAATAATATTCAATTGGATTGCTCATCATGCAAATTCACAACCATCGCACGCGCATGAATATCACTGTTTACGCGCGAGTCGACCTTGTGACGACGCTCTCATGGTGGCCACAGCGCGCCAAAAAAACTAGTT
>NC_061838.1:3005712-3013212 GCF_019202785.1 Penaeus chinensis | reverse complement strand
AGAATTAAAAAGATGACATGTATAAATAACAGATGATTAATGGATACTTTTTTTCCTGTATTATAGTTTTATCTTTTAAATCTGTTTCATTTTATACACTTAGATTTTATACATTTAGATTCCTTAGAGCTCAATTCCGAAAATAAATCTTTCCTTTAATAGACTATTTATGTTTTGCTGGCCATTGCTTTTAAACAGAGCTGTTTGTGGGTTGATGACCTGAACCGGAGAGCCAGTCGTTGTGTTGGGGGAAAAAACTACATGCTTGAAATTTAAGTTGAATAAAAGTTTTCTTTTCGTGTTGTTTTTATTTTTATCTTTTTTATCTTATTTTTTTTTTGGTTTATCTTATTCTTCTCCTTCTCCTCCTCTTTTTTTTTTCTTTCTTTTTTTTTTCTTTTTCTTCTCCTTCTTCTCCTTCTCCTCCTCTTTTTTTTTTTTCTTTTTCTTCGCATTCTTCTCCTTCTCCTCCTCTTTTTTTTTCTTTTTCTTCGCCTTCTCCTTCTCCTCCTCCTGCTCCTCCTTCTTTCTCTCTCTACCTCTTACTGAGTACGTGTTTGTTTTCTGTCCATCGGTTCTTCTTTTTCTTCTCCTTTTGTCCTTACCTTCATCCCGTTCCTAAATGGAGTCACTGTGATCCGGTTCTGGCCCATGTATACATATATTCAACGCCGGGTGCCCTTCCTGACGCCAACCCGCTCTCTTTACCATCGGTTGAGCGATGCATTTACACATATCGGAAAAGCAGTGATACCTATTGGATTATTGCATCACTTTATTTAGTTTGTAAGGTTTTATATCCATTAAAACGAGCGACTGACCTGCGTGAAGAGGTTTAATTAGAATATTCAGTATATTGCTAATTGACGTGTGTATTTAGGTTAAAGAATCACTTCAAAAAGAAGAGGAAAGAAGAAGAAAAAGAAGAAGAAAGAGAATAATTATAATAATAAGAAAAATAAGAAGAGGATAATTATAATAAGAAGAAAAAGGAGAGAGTGATTATAATAATCAGAAAAAAGAAGAAAGAGAATGATTATAATGATAAGAAAAAGAAGAAAGGTAATGATTATAATAAGAAGAAAAAGCAGAAGAGAGAGAATAATTATGATAAGAAGAAAAAAAAGAGAATGATTATAATAAGAAGAAAAGGAAGAGAATGATTATAATAAGAAGAGAAAGAAGAAAGATAATAACTATAATAAGAAGAAAGAAAATAATTATGATAAGAAAAAGAAGAAGAAAATTATTATAATAATAAGAAAAAGAAGAAGGAAGATGAAGGAAGAAAAGAAGAAAGAGAAGAAAACAATAATAATAAAATACACAAATTCATATCAATAAATTAAAATTAAAAATTCGTGTTTTCATTTTTTCCCATATTTCTCCAAGCAATTCCAAAGAGCTTAGTGTCATTATATTTTTTACGTAAAGGTCATACGAACTTCTATGTCTCGGGATCGATAATTGTGCTACCATAAACAAGGTGGAAATTGACCGTGTTTAACTATAAAAACATCAAATATTATGGAATTGTTAAACAAAAAAAAAGGTTCATGCTGCGGTTAAGTCATAAGTGGAACCATTAGTTAGTTCAGAGGCTTGGGAGGTGTCTGCGAACAGCTGGAAAAGATCCAGTCATGTGGAAAGTGATTTGTGTTCAAACAGGCTTTTATATATATAAGGCTCTACATATATACTGATATATATATATATATATATATATATTCATATATGTATAAATAAATATGTATATATGTATACATACACATATGCATACATATTCATACTTATACACAAAATATGTGTGTACGTGTGTAAATGTATGTATATTTATATGAACATATACATATGTACATATGTATATGTACATATGTACATGTACATATGTATATGTGTATATATGTACATGTACATATGTATATGTGTATATATGTACATGTACATATGTATATGTGTATATATGTACATGTACATATGTATATGTGTATATATGTACATGTACATATGTATATGTACATATGTATATGTACATATGTATATGTACATATGTATATGTACATATGTATATGTACATATGTATATGTACATATGTATATGTACATATGTATATGTACATATGTATATGTACATATGTATATGTACATATGTATATGTACATATGTATATGTACATATGTATATGTACATATGTATATGTACATATGTATATGTACATATGTATATGTACATATGTATATGTACATATGTATATGTACATATGTATATGTACATATGTATATGTACATATGTATATGTACATATGTATATGTACATATGTATATGTACATATGTATATGTACATATGTATATGTACATATGTATATGTACATATGTATATGTACATATGTATATGTACATATGTATATGTACATATGTATATGTACATATGTATATGTACATATGTATATGTACATATGTATATGTACATATGTATATGTACATATGTATATGTACATATGTATATGTACATATGTATATGTACATATGTATATGTACATATGTATATGTACATATGTATATGTACATATGTATATGTACATATGTATATGTACATATGTATATGTACATATGTATATGTACATATGTATATGTACATATGTATATGTACATATGTATATGTACATATGTATATGTACATATGTATATGTACATATGTATATGTACATATGTATATGTACATATGTATATGTACATATGTATATGTACATATGTATATGTACATATGTATATGTACATATGTATATGTACATATGTATATGTACATATGTATATGTACATATGTATATGTACATATGTATATGTACATATGTATATGTACATATGTATATGTACATATGTATATGTACATATGTATATGTACATATGTATATGTACATATGTATATGTACATATGTATATGTACATATGTATATGTACATATGTATATGTACATATGTATATGTACATATGTATATGTACATATGTATATGTACATATGTATATGTACATATGTATATGTACATATGTATATGTACATATGTATATGTACATATGTATATGTACATATGTATATGTACATATGTATATGTACATATGTATATGTACATATGTATATGTACATATGTATATGTACATATGTATATGTACATATGTATATGTACATATGTATATGTACATATGTATATGTACATATGTATATGTACATATGTATATGTACATATGTATATGTACATATGTATATGTACATATGTATATGTACATATGTATATGTACATATGTATATGTACATATGTATATGTACATATGTATATGTACATATGTATATGTACATATGTATATGTACATATGTATATGTACATATGTATATGTACATATGTATATGTACATATGTATATGTACATATGTATATGTACATATGTATATGTACATATGTATATGTACATATGTATATGTACATATGTATATGTACATATGTATATGTACATATGTATATGTACATATGTATATGTACATATGTATATGTACATATGTATATGTACATATGTATATGTACATATGTATATGTACATATGTATATGTACATATGTATATGTACATATGTATATGTACATATGTATATGTACATATGTATATGTACATATGTATATGTACATATGTATATGTACATATGTATATGTACATATGTATATGTACATATGTATATGTACATATGTATATGTACATATGTATATGTACATATGTATATGTACATATGTATATGTACATATGTATATGTACATATGTATATGTACATATGTATATGTACATATGTATATGTACATATGTGTATTCACACACGTGCATGTGTTCAGAAGCAATCACACATGCATTTACCTAAAAGCAATCACACACATGCATTTACCTAAAAGCAATTACACACATGCATTTACCTAAAAGCAATCACATACATGCATTTACCTAAAAGCAATCACACACACGCATTTACCTAAAAGCAATCACACACATGCATTTACCTAAAAGCAATCACACACATGCATTTACCTAAAAGCAATCACACACATGCATTTACCTAAAAGCAATCACACACATGCATTTACCTAAAAGCAATCACACACATGCATTTACCTAAAAACAATCACACACATGCATTTACCTAAAAGCAATCACACACATGCATTTACCTAAAAGCAATCACACATGCATTTATCTAAAAGCATGTGCAACCGCAGCGGCGCGCCGAGGATCACCGAGCCGGCGAAACCTTGCCCGACGGGTGCCAGTGCCAGGCGCAGGTCCGGGACCCGAGCATCCGGTTGGCTGACAAAAAAACAGGGTTCACTTTAAGGCTAAGGCCACGTTCAAGATCACGGTCGCTGGGGATTTTGATTATCACTAAATGCATTTAGATTGACTTCACGAAGAAGGAGCCGCCATTAAAGATGAATTCCCGGTCTGGAGATCTTTTCGGGAGACACGCGGGGTTCATACGCCTCATCTCATATGTATGTGAAGAGGACTTTCGAAACCCGTCTCGGTAGGTTTTTCTCTTTTTTTCTCTCTTTTTTTTAGGTACTTAATCTTCTCCGGCGATGCAGTTCGGACCCTAAGAGCAGTCTGAACTCCCAATGAGCCCGCTTCTTACCGCCCTGGATGAAGCCTCAAGGGATGCGCTTTGACACGCTCGACGAACTCATCTCGAGCTTGCCACTTAAGGGCCCGAGTGCGGGTCGTCACGGCGCTGACACACTTGCAGTCGCGTGACACTTTCCTTTGACGCCCGTGTCTCGCCCAGGAACAAAAAAGGCAGGCAAGCACGGGGAAGGAACTCTACGCTATACGCAAGCATTGGTGGTATATGCAACTCCTAGATTCAGGGTCATTTTTTTCTTTTAATTTCAGCGAGCTTCTTTACAAGCCAACATCACCATCTCGAGAACTGAAGATTTTATATTTATTATTTGCATTAGAAACACTGTATGGTAACGTTTCCAAATTGCAGCTTTTCAGTGTTAAAGCCCGTATTCCCTAAGTATTGAAACCCACAATCTGTAGCATACTAAGAATAAGTTTGCAGATTCTAATATTCTGAATCTACAGGAAAACAACTGAACATCTAAACTGTTTTTGAAGAGCAGCTATACAGACGCCTGGATCGGCCAAAATTTTCCAACAAGAGGCTCACGTAGAAAAGAAAAGTGCATCTGACGAAGGCGTAATCGAAACCGGTCAAATTCATCTTTTGTACTGTGAGGATGTTCATTCTCATTCATAACTTTTCTACATTTGTCGCAATGAATTCAGTTGTAGAGACTCACCTAACTTACCTCCTTTTTAAAACAAATAGCCAGTTGCTATTCTAGAGAGAAAAAAAGAAAATCCACTCACCATGTCCAAAGCAGACGGAAGGAAATGAGGAATATCTGACGTTATTTTGACTGCCTCGCTCGGCTTTCTCCCTCATGCGTGACTTTCTCTTCTCCGGCGCAAACCGGCAGACTGGCCTCAGCTTTGTCCTTATGGGGAGAGATACTTACATGTATCCTCTCTCTGCACCTGCTCTGCGCGGCAGGAATCTGTGAGATCTGTGTTGTAATGCCCCGGATTATGCCAATGAAAAAGAAAGTTCAGCGTTTTTTTTTATATAGAGAAAGTTCAGCACTTTTTCTTTTTCCATATTTTTTGTAATATGAAAAGGGTTTGTTATTGAAAGAAAGTTCAAATATTTTTTATATTTATTTTTAAAAGCATTCTTAAAAGGAAAGTTTCCCTTGTTGGAAATTGATTGTGAGGTTGCACTTTCTCTCTCTCTCTCTCTCTCTCTCTCTCTCTCTCTCTCTCTCTCTCTCTCTCTCTCTCTCTCACCACGTATGTAGGGAAATCAAGGGCAACCCAACAAGCAGGCTGGGTGCACAGTCCGGCAAAACTGGCATTCATGTTTCCATTCTCACTCTTTATCGATCTCTGGGGTACATCTTGACCCAACCGAAGCACCGAGGTCATAGGCCTGACCTTTCCCCAACCGCGGAAGGTCACGCCAACCCGACCAACACTCCCCGACGCCTGCACGCCCGCACGCACTCTCTCGCTCACCCACTCTCTCCTTCCTCTTTGCAAAGTGGCGAAAGCACGCGATCACATCCATGCGGAAATACATGTACACCAGCGCCCTGCACCCCACGGAGGGAAAACCACTTAGTCATGGAGAACAATCGCGTGCATATGATCTTCCTCTGGGGCGAAAAAATATTAATCTCGAACTTTCTCTCTCTTCTGTTCTACTTCAGGCATCGTGTTGCAGATATACTGCTTGTGTTTACGGATGTGTGTGTTCCTGTGGCAGGTCGTAGTGTCTGCCCATGAATACATGAGTGTTGTTATGTTTATGTTCTTGCGTTAGATTGTGCCTGAATAAATGATATATATCTATTGTGTGAATGTTTATTCCACGCCTTTCCCCCCGTTTATTGCATGATTTCTGTTTAATTTTAGCGCACATTGTTTGATTTTAACCAGCTTATTTATCACCTTCACGCAAATACACACATACACGAACGCAAACGTACCTATAAAGCTACATACACCTGCACATATAAATACATACACCTTTACTGCACCCATTTTATTTTTGTTCTCTGACTGGTTTGGTCCTTCCTTCCCATTCTGAATTATGGCAACTTCAGCACTCATGGTAGGAGCTGCAGTGTCGTATGGCTATCACGCACCATGGGGTCATTATCTTTTATGGCTGTGTTCGAAATGGCGGGGCTGGGAGGAAATTAATAATTTTCTGCCCAACTGGTGATTCGACTTGTACGATTTAACTGCCTCATTTTACAACTTCTCGGTACCTTATTCTTTGGTTCTGTTATCAGATGAAAGAATGCATGTTTGTTTTTTTTCCTTCAAGTAGACTTGCACGTTCTTGTCACACATTACCACCGTCACCATCGATTAAAAATAAAAAAAAATCTGTCTTGATATTTACAAAAAAATATAAACATATAAATAAACTAATTAACAAATAACGATAAAAATGAAGAAATGGAAACAAATATAGAATTAGAATTAATGATAATCACCACAATGCAAATCATTAAGACCTGTCTAAATATAACACACTTTTGATACAGCTCTCCCCACTTTGACGAGTCCCCTCCACGCCATCATCAGCTTTTCTTACATCTCGCCCATTACATATCCCTTACCATCGTCCCTAAATACGCTTTGAGAACCTATTTCAACTGGTCTACATCACCTTCGTCCTTCCTCATCTACTGAATACTTAACCTCAGCACCTCGTATACTGAGAGCCTCTGTAACACCACCTCCGTCCCTTGCTACGGGATACCCTCCTGCGTCGGAATCCTGTTCAAAGGCTTCTCTTAGACCTGTCTCTTGTCTGTCCTGCTAGGAACCGCTCCAACAGCTGTCTCATGACGAATGGTTTGGTGTTTGCTGTGTCTTTTCTGACCGCGAAGAA
>NC_061838.1:2993212-3000712 GCF_019202785.1 Penaeus chinensis | reverse complement strand
GGTAAAAAAGAGAAAGAAAGAGGGGAGACGAAAGAGAAAAGAGAAAGAAGGAGATGAAAGATTGCGAAAAAAGGGTCTGCACGGAACCTGAAGATAACATGCATCAGGTGTGTGTGTGGAGGGCTGGGGGGAGGCAAGGGGAAGGGGAAGGGGGGGGCGATCATATAGCCGCGACCGCATCCCCTACTTGGCTGCAGTCCAGACCTCTCCCTCCCCTTCCTCCCTTCGTCCCTTACTCCCTCCCTCCCTCTCTCCCTCCCTCCCTCCCTCCCTCTCTCCCTCCCTCCTATACTCCCTCTCCCTTCTTCTCTTCCTCCCTCCCCCCCTACCTTCCCTCTTTCTCCCCCACTCCCCAACCCTGCAAGGCTGACTGACGACTTGTGAATTCCAGTATAGCAAAGCAGGTCACTTTTTTATTGTTATTATTATCTCCTTTTTTTCTTTCTTTCTTTCTTTAAGATGCTCCGCCAGGTTCCCCGTGGGCTTCTGTGGCCTCCTTGCCCGTGAGGATTCGAGGTGAGAGGCCCTCAAAAAAGACGCCTCTGTTTGCGGGTGCTGCAGAGGGCGCCCGCTTGAAAGAGGTGGTCGGTTTAAGCTGGATCATATCCCCCATTGGCGATATGGTATGATCTCATGCATACCTGTCTTTCATTTTCTCTTTTTCTTTCTTTCTTTCTTTTTGTCTCTATCTCTGTTTCTGCTTATGTCTCTCTCTCTCTCTCTCTCTCTCTCTCTCTCTCTCTCTCTCTCTCTCTCCTCCTCCTCCCTCCCTCCCTCTCTCTCTCTCGCTCTCTCTCTCTCTCTCCCTCCCTCCCTCCCTCCCTCCCTCCCTCCCTCCCTCCCTCTCACTCTCTCTCTCTCTCTCTCTCTCTCTCTCTCTCTCTCTCTCTCTCTCTCTCTCTCTCTCTCTCTCTCTCTCTCTCTCTCTCTCTCTCTCTCTCTCACACACACACACACACACACACACACACACACAAACACCCTCCTCTCCCGCTTCCTTGCAAGTGCAAGCAGAAAGGCGGAGCGGGCGTGACCTCACTCTCCCTCTAAGGGCGGACCGACCAGACGATGCAGGAGGCAAGGGCGAGGGAAAGGGCATGGGTACGCGGGGGTACCACGAAGGGGTACCGGTGCTGGGGAGAAAGTTCGAGAAAGTTGAGGTCAGCAGCGAAATCCTTCTTCCCTTGGGTTCTCCCCCTTTCCCCCTCCCCCCTCTCCCCCCTCCCCCTCTTCTCATCTTCCTTCTCTCTCTCTCTCTCTCTCTCTCTCTCTCTCTCTCTCTCTCTCTCTCTTTCTCTGTCACTATCTCCGTCTCTGTCTCTGTCTCTGTCTCTCTCTCTCTCTCTCTCTCTCTCTCTCTCTCTCTCTCTCTCTCTCTCTCTCTCTCTCTCTCTCTCTCTCTCTCCTTTATTTTGCTTCCCCATGTCACTCTGTTTTCACTTTTCTTTCCCCCTTTATCATAATATTATCTCTTCCACAATTATTCCTTGCATTATTGTTATTATCATCGTTTCTACATGTTATCTAGATTATATTTCTCTTTTCTTGCAAACAGATCTTATATTCTACCAAGCATCTCTTCCAACGAGGGAGAAAGCAGTGGCAGGATTAATAAAATCACGATGATGATAATTGAAATAGAAAGGAATAACGGGGAAATGCGACAAAGAAATGAATAGAAATATTTCGTTTTTTTTTTTTTTTTTTTTTTTTTTTTTTTTTTTTTTTTTTTTTTTTTTTTTTTTTTGTAAGCGCCTGGGTTCAAGGTTTCAGGTTCATTTGTGTTCACTCGAAGAACCGTTACTTTTTTACCCTCGCTGTTACTTTTATCCTGGCCGTTATTATTATTTTTTTTTCCTCGCCGTTATTTTCCCCGTGTTACTGTTTTCCTTCGTTATTTTTCCTTGCTGTTACTTTTCCTCGCCGTTATTTTCCCCGTGTTACTGTTTTCCTTCGTTATTTTTCCTTGCTGTTACTTTTCCTCGCCGTTATTTTCCCCCTGTTACTGTTTTCCTTCGTTATTTTCCCTCTGTTGCTATTTTTCCCGCCGTTACTCTTTCCCCCCCCACTGTCATTTTTTCCCCCCATATTTCCCCTTTTCCTTGTAGTCATTGTCCACTATCGTTACTTTTTTCCGTAATCGCTGACGTTTTTTTCTCGCTTTTGTGAATTTTTCTGTTAATTTTGTCCTAGTCGATAATTTTTCACAATGTTACTCTTCCTCTCTTATTCCATTATGTCTATTTATTCCTTTATCATTTTACCTTATCGTTATCTTTATCTATTCATCCATCTTTATTCTTTATCGTTATCTTCATCGCTCCATTTATCTTTTTTTAACCATTGATTTTCTTTTATTCATCATCTATCCATTTCTCTTATTTTTACATATCTTTATCATTTATCCATTTCTCTTATTTTTACATATCTTTATCATTTATCCATTTTTCTTATTTTTACATATCTTTATAATTTATCAATTTCTCTTATTTTTACATATCTTTATCATTTATCCTCACCACGCCTCTGTTCGCGGATCTTTTCCCGCCAAAATCCATCGAGGAATGTGTAAGGAGGAGGATCATATCCTTCAATTCGGCCTCAAGTTTCACGCGCGTCTCTTCCTCCTCCTTCTCCTCCTCCCTCCGCCACTTTCCATCTGCTCTTCCTCCTCCTCCTCTTTCCTCTTCTTCTTCTTCTTCCTCCTCTTGCTCTCTCCTCCGCCACTTTCCATCTGCTCTTCCTCCTCCTCCTCTTTCCTCTTCTTCTTCTTCCTCCTCTTGCTCTCTCCTCCGCCACTTTCCATCTGCTCTTCCTCCTCCTCCTCTTTCCTCTTCTTCTTCTTCTTCCTCCTCTTGCTCTCTCCTCCGCCACTTTCCATCTGCTCTTCCTCCTCCTCCTCTTTCCTCTTCTTCTTCTTCTTCCTCCTCTTTCTCTCTCCTCCTCCCTTTTCTTCTTCTTCGTCTTCGTCTTCGTCTTCTTCTTCTTCTTCTTCTTCTTCTTCTTCTTCTTCTTCTTCTTCTTCTTCTTCTTCTTCTTCTTCATCTTCCTCCTCCTCCTCCTCCTCCTCCTCCTCCGCCACTTTCCACCTGCGTGCCCTCAAGAGCTACCTGCTTGGGAAACGCAGTGACGTCATCACCTGCACATGTGCTGCATTATCACGCGGGTGTATGTGTGCGTGTGTATGTAAGTGTTCTAATGTGTATGTGTGTGTGTTTATGAGCGTGTTTGTGTGTATGTGTGTGGGTGTGCATGCGTATGTGCATATGTCCCGTCATGCACAGAATTGAGGCGCCTGCGTAGATGAAGCTTGCATTTCTCAATGACTTGCATGACAACGATCACCTGGTGTTGAATGCCAATATAAGTTCTATATTTTCGTACCCACATTCCATTCATTTTTATCATTGTAAATAATACTATGATGACTATTAGCCTTCCTACTTCAAAGCGCATATAGTACAAATATATATTACTTCTTACTCCGGAAACACAGATCAGGAAGAATTTACTAGCAACAACAAAAGAAGAAGAAGACGAAGAAGAAGAAGAAGAAGAAGAAGAAGAGGAGAGAGAGAGAGAGAGAGAGAGAGAGAGAGAGAGAGAGAGAGAGAGAGAGAGAGAGAGAGAGAGAGAGAGAGAGAGAGAGAGAAAGATAGAGAGAGAGCAGTAGAGGGAGAGGGAGAGGAAGAGCGAATTAGATAGAGATAGAGACAAAGACAGAGACAGAGACAGAAATAGAGATAAAGAAATAGAGATATAAAGAATTAGTGAATTAAGGACGATACCCCAAACACCAAATAACCGCAGTGCCAGACAACTACATCGTCTGCAGCGACTGTGGAATGACGGCCCTACACTCTTCTGTCATTTCCAAGATGCACCCAGCGTAGGAAGCTTGGGATTCGTGACATACCGAGGCGTCTGTCAAGGAAATGTCAAGGATTCCTCTATCAAGGAGAATCTTCGTTGATCGTATTTCTCTGAGACCCTAGGGATTTTTTTTTTTGTGTTATTATACTTGAAATATATTTATAGTATTATATATCTTGATGGATCGATAGAACATTAAGTTCACGGAAATTGATTCTGTATTTGATGGAAATAAAAGCGAATTAACGATTGACGTTTTCTTTTTGATCAGTGAAAATATAGCATTATTGTTCATAAATGTCGTAAACTCTTTCATATTTATAATGAAAGGATATGTTAGACTAACCATAAATAACATGAAATGAAAAAATCAGAACCTGAAACAGGTGTATTTTATCAAAGTAATAATAGTGATACGTGTACAGTACACAGGAATAAATGGACACTGGTAACACTGAGAGTCAGGATCACAGTAACCTGAGACGAAACTTTATCAAAATAATAGTCTTTGTATAAAAAAAACGAAAAAACCGAGACGAAACTTTATCAAAATAATAGTCTTTGTATATATAAAAAAAAAACTGAGACGAAACTTTATCAGAATAATATTATCTTTATCAAAAAAAAAAAAAAAAAAAAAAAAAAAATGAAGATACAGAACAGTACAAGAAAACTAATGCGTGTAGTTATCGTACAAGGCAATAGGAGAAAGTAGTAAAGACGGGAAGAAGAAGGGAAAATAATAATAAAAAAAAAATCCTTCAGCCGCATGTTTTGCTAGAAATTGGTAGAAATTATGATAAATGGAAGACCACTCGAGGCAAAGGAGATTGACGGCTTTGGTCTTCAACTCTTTCAGAAAAAAAAGTAAAAAGTAAGAGAGAAGGAATGATAAGTATGACTAAAACTGTCGGTGTAAAAAAAAAGGAAAGAAAGATATGAATAAGCAAGAAGGAATGAAAAAAGAGCAAGAAAACACAAACTTAAGTTAAAGAAAGAAAGAAAGAAAGAAAGAGAGAGAGAAAGAAAGAAAGAGAGAGAGAAAGAAAGAAAGAAAGAAAGAAAGAGAGAAAGAAAGAAAGAAAGAAAGAAAGAAAGAAAGAAAGAAAGAAAGAAAGAAAGAAAGAAAGAAAGAAAGAAAGAATGAAAGAAAGAAAGAATGAAAGAAAGAAAGAAAGAAAGAAAGAAAGAAAGAAAGAAAGAAAGAAAGAAAGAAAGAAAGAAAGAAAGAAAGAAAGAAAGTAAGGAAGAAAGAAAGGAAAGGAAAGCAAGATGCAAAAAAGTATACTGAATTTGACGAAGAAGACACGTAATAACATTCCCAAGACGGCGCCTTGTCAAACGATGTACAATCGATATCCTCGTAACAAGCTTTGTTGGTTATATGTATAAACTCACTATCTTCACGGATAATGGGATTTTCAATTCTCGACTGCAATAATTTACCGAGATGAATATTTTCTGGTTGCGGTTAACAGATCTTTTTTTTTTCGAAATTCAAAATATACTGATGTAATGGTTATCTCAGCTCAGTGTAGATACTGGATACGTGTACACTTTCGGGTGAATGGTTTGCTTATACGAAGGTGCTTTCGAAATGGCCAAGAAACTATAAAGAAATGTCAGTTATATAAAACTACATAGAGGTACTATTAATCTTTTTAGGTGTCTGGGTTTACCATATAGAGGGATGCTATACGTTTTAGCATACTATGGCTTTATATGGTTCACGAACTTCCTGTAAAAAAAAAAAAAAAAAAAAAAAAAAAAAAAACGAAACTTAAACATTCCTGTGCCACTAATTTTATGTAGGTGTCCGACAGAAGACAAGGCAGCTGTAAAAGTCAGTTTAAACTCGAGAAGAGGTTTGTTGGTACCATTCTGGCAAAGTTTAATGTGAACAAGTGAGGTTTAGTGAAGAGCGAAAGGGTTTAAGAGCTGGGGCAATTCGTAGCCATGCGATCTGAGTCGTACAAGTATCTGAGGAATCTGCGCATTTCTATCCCAGTGACAGAGAGCAAGACAACGACATCTATTGCCTTTTAGTGAAAATAATGAAAAAAAGAAATGCAGCATTAGTGAAGATAATAATAATAATAATAAAAACATGTATGAATAAATATCACAAGGTATGTGCGAAGTTGCAGTGAACTTGTACAGGAAAACAAAATGACTCATCATAATGATACGGCGAAAGTGGTTCACCGAGCCCTTGCCCGTGAGGTACAGCCACAGCGAATCCGATCCTCAAAACGAAGAAGTTCCACCAGACAGTGTGACTATCGCGAAGGATCAAGCTTCTGAAGGCGTTCGTCCGGGTGCCGCCAGCCTTACCACGGGTCCCCTTTCAAGCCGCTATCACCACGGAAACTGCTGTGTCACGGGATGCACCCTCGTCTAAATAAGGTTGGGAAGGGAAGCCGCCACAATCCTGAAAAAAAAACAAAAAAAACTAAAGCGTGTGGGATTTCACGGATGGAAAGTTCATTCCGAAAGGTCATATCACGAAAGAGCTGTTGCATATGCATCAAGAATAATAAGAATAAGAATAAGAATAAGAAGAAAAGATTTCCAAGACCGAACGGAGGGCACATGCATATTCCCAGGCGTGTAAAAGCGCATCGTCATCATTATCAGCGCGTGATCAATTTCCAGAAATTCGTTGCCGCCTTGGTTCATGCGGTCCGGCAGGAGAATGGGCTTTCTGCAAGGTGAGAGTTCTGTATTTATTTTCTCTTCTTATTGAAATTATTTTACAGCAACAGCGACACTAGTGTTGAGCATTGATTGTTATATATATATATATATATTGTAATGTAGATTGTGAATAATCACATCTTATAATATATATTTTTATTGAAACACAAACAATTGTGGTATTTTTATAAGTATTTTTCTCACTGGTGTAAAAATAATGAATTCTGTTGTCGCTAGAAAATCTTTATAATGATGTCTTTACTACATTATAACAAAGTTTTTCTTTTTACCAAAGACATTTCCATTAGAGTTAGACTTTATGTTATTTGTATTTTTCGCGTATCGTACCTTGCATTATTTAGCATGGAATCGCTGACCTTCTTTTGTGCAACGAGAACTTGTCTTCTCTGCTCCTTCTCTTCCTTTTCTTCTGTTCTCCTTCCTCCTTTGCTGTCTTTTCCTTCCCCTCCTCCTTTTTCCTTCTTTTCCTTACATTTTTTTCTTCTATCCTCTCACCCCTATCCTCTTCTTCCTACACTTCCCACCACTCTTCCTCTTCCTATTCCATTTTCTCCTCTTCCTCCTCCTTCTCTTCTTCTTACTCCTCATCCTCCTCCTCCCTTTCCACCTCCTCCTCTCCCTCCCATTCTTCCTCTCCCCCTTCCTCCCTTCCACCTCTTCCTCTCCCTTCCACCTCCTCCTCTCCCTCCCATTCTTCCTCTCCCCCTTCCACCTCTTCCTCCCCTTCCACCTCCTCCTCTCCCTCCCATTCTTCCTCTCCCACTTCCACCTCTTCCACCTCCTCTCTCCCTTCCACCTCTTCCTCCCCTTCCAGCTTCAATTTCTCAAATTTTCTCCTTTTTTCTCTCTTAATATACCATGTAATGAGCAGCCGCGTCTTCGGGAAAATGCGAACAAATTGTTGCAAGA
>NC_061838.1:2980712-2983212 GCF_019202785.1 Penaeus chinensis | reverse complement strand
GGACTTCGTCTTTGACTTCGTCTTCGTCTACGTCTTCGTATTTAGCTCTGTCTTCGCCCTCGCCCTCGCCTTCCTCTGCGTCTCCGTCTTCGTCTTCGCCCTCGCCTCCGTCTTCGCCTTCGCCTTCGTCTCCGTCTCCGTCTCCGTCTTCGTCTTCGCCTCCGTCTTCGTCTTCGTCTTCGCCTCCGTCTTCGTCTTCGCCTTCTCCTTCGTCTCCGTCTTCGCCTTCGTCTCCGTCTTCGCCTTGGTCTCCGTCTCCGTCTTCGCCTTCGCCTTCGTCTCCGTCTCGGTCTCGGTCTTCGTCTTTGTCTTCGTCTTCGCCTTCGCCTTCGTCTCCGTCTCCGTCTCCGTCTTCGTCTTCGCCTCCGTCTTCGTCTTCGCCTTCTCCTTCGTCTCCGTCTTCGCCTTCGTCTCCGTCTCCGTCTCCGTCTTCGCCTTCGCCTTCGTCTCCGTCTCGGTCTCGGTCTTCGTCTTTGTCTTCGTCTTCGCCTTCTCCTTCGTCTCCGTCTTCGCCTTCGTCTCCGTCTCGGTCTCGGTCTTCGTCTTTGTCTTCGTCTTCGCCTTCGCCTTCGCCTTCGTCTCCGTCTCGGTCTCGGTCTTCGTCTTTGTCTTCGTCTTCGCCTTCGCTTTCGTCTTCGCCTTCGCCTTCGCTTTCGTCTTCGCCTTCGCCTTCGTCTCCGTCTTCGCCTTCGCCTTTCTCGTCATCTTCGTCTCCGAATTTGTCTCCGTCATCGTCTTCAAATTTGTCTCTGTCTTCGCCTTCGCCTTAGCTTTCGTCTCCGTCTTCGTCTTCGCCTTCGTCTCCGTCTCCGTCTCCGTCTCCGTCTTCGCCGTCGCCTTCGTCTCCGTCTCCGTCTTCGCCTTCGCCTTCGTTTCCGTCTCCGTCTTCGTCTTCGTCTTCGCCTTCGTCTCCGTCTTCATCTTCGCCTTCGCCTTCGTCTTTGTCTCCGCCTTGGTCTTCGAATTTGTCTCCGTCTTCGTCTTCATCTTCGCCTTCGTCTCCGTCTCCGTCTTCGTTTTCGTCTTCGCCTTCGCCTTTGTCGTCATTTTCGTCTTCGTCTTCGGCCTCGCTTTTACTTTGTTTTTATTATCTTTTCTCACATTATTATTCTTTCTCTTTCTCTTCACATTATTATTCTTTCTCATTTTCCTCGCATTCTTTTTCTTTCTCTTTTTCCTCTCACTCTTTTTCTTTCTCTTTTTCTTCTTCTTCCTCTTCTTCGCTATTTTCTCTTGCACGTCTTTTTTCCTCGGTTCGCGACTCGGTATCCAGCTCATGAAAGTCAAATCCGAGAAATTTTCATAATTTTCTCTTTTTTTTCCTTCCTCTTGTCTTCATTTTCATTTTTTTCTTTTTTTTTCAGTTCTTTCCTTTTTTTATTTTCTTTTATATTCCATTTCTCTTTTTTTCTAATTTCTTTATTTTCCAATTGGTTTTTTTTTCTTATAATTCCATTTTTCGATCTTTTTCCTTTCCTTTTTTTTTCCATCCCTTTTTCACTTGTTTCGTTCCTCATTATCTGCTCTCTCTTTCCCTGTTTTTCTTTCTCCTTGCTTATTCATTCTGGAAAGTAGGATACGTTTTATCATCCGGAAATAAATGCATTCAATAGATGAGGGATATAATGCATGTATGATAAGGATGATAACGATAATGGTCATTTTCTTTATCTTTTGATTCATTTATTTGTTAATTATTATTATCATTATCGTTTTCGTTGTATTGTTGTTTTTTTATTATCGTTTTCGTTTTGTTATTGTTATCAAATACCGTTATTATTTTCGTTTTTATTATTATCATAATTTGTATTATTGTTACTATTATTGTTATCATCATTTTTATTATTTTTATTATTACTATTATTATTGTTATTATTATTATTATTATCATTGTTGTTATTATTATTATTATCACTATGGTAATGATGATAATGATTATAATTTTAATAAGGATAGTAATTGCTAATCTTTATGATAAGTGTTGATAAGATCAGTGTTAATAACAAAGATCACAAAAACATTATGATAAAGAATATGACGCTAATACTAAGTCTAGTAAGTGCAATGTAATATGTCTCCGCTATATGAGCACCTCGCTCTTTTCCCTGTGGATGACCCTGCCCATCAGGTCATCTCTTTGCGAGACAATCCTGGGTGGAGGATGCCCGTGGGACTACCTAAGAGGTCATGGCTGGGGCAGCTCGACGAGACCTGTTGCGAGAAGATGGGTCGAGGGCCTGCCTGGAGACTCGCCAAGAGGGGACCCTCGAGGCTGGAAGCTTAGGGTGGATGCGGCCATGCGCCCCCGTCGGCGTTAGCCCCTTGATGAAGATGATGATAATTGGTACATTATTGATAATGATAAGACAGTGAATATAAATAATACGATATTGCTATGATAACAGCAGGGGCAATTGCAGCTAAGATGATTATGATAATAATAATTACAGTAACGATAATAGAAGTAACGATGATTTTGATAATGCTATAAATTCAATAA
>NC_061838.1:2965712-2970712 GCF_019202785.1 Penaeus chinensis | reverse complement strand
GATAATAATATCAACAACAGCAACAACAATAACAATAATAATAACAATAATGATGCTAATAATAATGACAGTAATAAGAATGATAATAATGATAATAGTAATACTGGTAATAATGATAATAATAGTGATAATAATAATAATAACAGTAATAAAAATAATGATAATGGTAATAATTATAATAATGATACTACTACTAATAATACTGATAAAAGTTATAATGTTAATAATAACATCAATAATGATAATAATTATAGTTTGGATAATGATAACAGCACCAACGATGATAATTGTAAAAAGAATAATAATATCAATGATGACAATAATAATAATGATAGTGATGGTAATAATATCAATGATAATGATAACAGTTATACTAATAACGTTAAAAAGATAATAAAGATAGTGATAAAAATGATATTTATAAAAAAAAAAATATTTATCATGATGATGATAATAGTAATAATGATAATAATAATAATAGTAATAATGATAATAATATCAATAACAACGACAAAACAACTATGGTAATAATAATAATTGTAATAACAATAATAATAATGATAATAATAATAATAATAATAATAATTATAAAAATAATAATGATAATAACATCAACAACAACAACAATAATAATAATAATGATAATAATAATAATAATAATAATAATAATAATAATAATAATAATAATAATAATAATAAAAATAATGATAATAGCAATAATAATAATACAAAAATAGCAAAAATAAAATTAATAATGATAATAATAATAATAATAATAATAATAATAATAATAATAATAATAATAGTAATAATGATAATAATAATAATAATAATAATAATAATAATAATAATAATAATAATAGTAATAATGTAAATAGTAATAATGATAATAAAAAAAAGATAATGATAATAATGATAATTACATTTAAATAATTACATAATCTGCATTATAATTACACAATTACAGTAATGAAAGAGGTGATAACAACGACAAGGATAACAAACCAAATAATGCGAACAGTAACAACAACAACAACAAACGACAACAACAGCAATAAAGATAACAATGATGGTGATAATCATTCCAAATAAGAATGGTGATGATAATGATGATATTGATGATGATGGTGTTGATGATGGTGATGGTGATGATGATGATGGTGATGATGATGATTGTGACGATGATGATGATGGTGATGATCATGGTGATGATGATGATGATGATGATGATTGTGACGATGATGATGATGGTGATGATCATGGTGATGATGATGATGATGATGATGGTGATGATGATGATGATGGTGATGATGATGATGATGATGCTTGATGATGATAGCAGTAATAACAGTAATACTAGTAGTAATAATAATATAACTCACCATATCAAACACGATCCCTCGTACCACAATCTACTTATCATACATATATACATATATATATATATATATATATATATATATATATATATATATATATATGTGTGTGTGTGTGTGTGTGTGTGTGTGTGTGTGTGTGTGTGTGTGTGTGTATGTATATATATGTATATATACATATATATATATATATATAGCTGATATATACGCACATACATATATATACATATATATATATATATATATATATATATATATTCATATGTATATATGTACATATATATACATAAATAGTTCACACACACACACACACACACACACACACACAAAACACACACACACAAATGCACAGACTTATACACACACACACACATTATTATTATCATTATTTCATGACACACCTTCCAACCCGACAGCTCACCACCGCCTTTAACCTAACCTAACCTAACCCAACCTATCCTTCTACAGGAGTGGCAGGCGTAAGGATGATCATTATAGCATTGGCTGTGCTGGGGACTCTTTCCCTCCCCGGCACACAAGCAAGAGAAGCTCGGTGGTTATGGGACGAGACATACCCAGCGCAACACTCAGGTAAGGAAGAGGGGAAGGGAGGCAGGAAGGAGGGTGGGAAGGAGGGAGGGGGGTGGGAGGGGAAGGAAGGAAGGAAGGAAGGAGGGGGGGAGGGGAAGGGAGGAAGGAAGGAGGGTGGGAGGGGAAAGAAGGAAAGAAGGTGAGAAGGAGGGGGGGAAGGGAGGAAGGAAGGAGGGTTGGAAGGAGGGGGGAGGGGAAGGGAGGAAGGAAGGGAGGAGGGAGGGAGGGAAGGGAAAGAAGGAAAGAAGGTGAGAAGGAGGGAGGGAGGAGAAGGAAGGAAGGAGGGTGGGAAGGAGGGAGTGAGGGGAAGGAACGAAGGAAGGAGGGTGGGAGGGGAAGGGAGGAAGGAAGGAGGGTGGGAAGGAGGGTGGGAAGGAGGGTGGGAAGGAGGGAGGGAGGGGAAGGAAGGAAGGAAGGGAGGAGGGTGGGAGGGGAAGGGAGGAAGGAAGGAGGGTGGGAAGGAGGGTGGGAAGGAGGGAGGGAGGGGTGGAGGGCTCTACCATACCCCGTCACCTTCTTTATTTATCTTTGTCTTCCCTCGACGCCTCTTATCTGGCGCTTCTTATCCTTTATTTTCTTCCCATTCTCCCTTCACTATACTCGCTTGTTTTCTCTCGTTGTTGTTAGTCACCTGATTCCCATGTCTTAAGTTTTGCTGTTCTATTTTCTTCCTTTCTTCGTCCCACAACCACAGGGTCATCGTTTTTTTCTTCATTATTACACCCTCTTTCTTTGGTGTTTATGTTTTCCTTAATTATTTTATTTTCATCCTCTTCCGTGTTTACGTATACGTTTGTTCCCTCCTGCTATTGTTTATCATCGGATTCCTTTGCCTTATGTCTTCCTGTTTCGCTTACCTTCATGCTTCCCTCCTACTACCGTTGATTTATTATTTAATTACGTTTATTATATCTTCTTTCTATGGTACGTCTGTTGCCTTCTTTATTTCCTTCTCACTATCTCCCTGCTTCATTGTATATGTTTGTTTTCATTTGTAGTTGTTAATCATCCTAATCCTGTGTCTTATGTATTTCTGTTTTGCTTTCCTTCGTACCTTCTTCCTTCCACTACGCTAATCTATAATTCAATTTTGATTAATTTACATCCTTTCTATTTGAGACTTATATTCTCCACTTCATTTTCCTTTTTAATCTTTCTTCCCCCCTTCATTGTAAACGTTTTTTTTCTGTTTTTTTTTTTTAATTTTTATCGGATTTCTCTGCCTTTTGTCGTCCTGTTTCGTTCCTTTTATCTATTCCTCCCGCTACCATTAATCTATAATTCCATTTCCTTTATTAGAGTCTATTTCCTCTATGTTTCCTTCTTTATTGTCTTCTGATTCACTCCTGCCTTCATTGTATCTTCTTGTTTTCTCCCGTTGTTAAACATCCGATTCTTATGCCTTACGTAGTTATGTTTCACTTTCCTTCATGCCTTCCTCCCATTAACACTGATTTATAATAATTTGATTTCATTACTTATATCCTTTTTCTTTCAGCGCTTATATTCCCCACTTTCTTTCCTTCTGACCTCCTCCCCTTTCACCGTAAACGTTTGCTGTCTCTTGTATCATCGGTTAATCAGCCTTATGCGATTCTGTTTCACTTTCCTTCACGTCTCCCTCCTACTACCGGTGATTTTATAATTTCGTTTATTATATCCTCTCTCTTTGGCACTTTTCTCTCCCACTCTGTTTCCTTCTCATTTTCCCTTCATACACTGTGTTTTCTTTCGTTGCTGTTAAACATCCAATCCCTGTCGTCTTATGTAATCCTGTTTGGATTTCCTTCATACGTGTCTCCCTCTACCGTTGATTTATGATTTAACTCCCAAAAAGATCCTAATTTATCTTTGGCGTTTCCTCACTTTACTTCCTTTTTACGCCCTCCACCAAAATCTGTAAACGTTTGTTTTCTTCTATTGTTGTTAAATATCCGGATCCCTATGCCTTATGAAGTCGTTTCGTTTTCTTTCATTTCTTTCATTTTCATTTATATACATCGTCCCTCTTTGGCGCTGTTGTCCCGCTATTTTCTTCTCATCGACCATAATTGTATACGTTTATTTTCTTTCGTTGTGTCTCTCTCTCGATAAAGAGGATTTATGATTTAACTTCGTATGTCATCTCCTCTCTTTATAATACTTTTGTTGCCCTTTTATTTCCTTCTCACCCCTCCCTCCTTTTCTGTATGTTTATTTTTCCTCGTTGCTGTTAACTATCCAGTTATATACTCTCCTTGGCGCTGATCTTTTCCACTTCCTTCTCACGCACCCTACCCTTTCCCTGCATATGTTTGTTTTCTTTCGTTGTTGTTCATCATCCCGCTCATGTGCTTTATGTAGTTCTGCTTTGCTTCCTTCATTTCTTTCTCGCACTCTCGCTGGTTTATCGTTTCATTCTATTTATTATTTATCGCTTCTATTTGTCCTTGCCTCTATTTCCTATTTCTCTTCACTGTATACATTTCATTTTCTCGTTGCTGTTAATCATCCGATCCCTATGCCTTACGGAGTCCTATTTCGCCCACTTTTATATCTTCCTCCCACTGCTTCTGGTTTATCATTTCATCTGCTTTGCCCTCCAGCGGAAGTCTCCCCGGACAACACCCCCGTCGAGCCCTACTTCGAAGGAAGGAGGAGAAACAACAGGAGAGGGGATACCAGAGACGTGACCATTACAATCACCAAACCCCAAGGCCTGAATGTATGTTGATGAAGTCGATGCTTATCTTGTTAATTTTAATTTTCATCGAAGTCAAAAGAGCGTTTACAGATGGTGAAAAAAAGGTTGTAAAAGCTTCTATTCTGAATGAGTTAATGCATTTTTCAGGCACCTCTCCTGCCGACGATACCGAAGCCCGTCCCCATTACCGCTGCACCGCCCGTCAGCACGTCGCAAGTGCAGTTGCTGAAGCCTGCTGACTCTTCGTGGGGTTTCGGGTGGATTCAGGAACTGCTGACCCCTTGGAATTGGAATTCTCTTCTGCCAGACAAAACCTCCCTCCTACCAAGCATCATAGGAAACGGGGGATT
>NC_061838.1:2938212-2953212 GCF_019202785.1 Penaeus chinensis | reverse complement strand
CGGGGAATATTTTCGGCTGTCGGGGACTATCCTCGTCTGTCGGGGAATATTTTCGGCTGTCGGGGACTATCCTCGTCTGTCGGGGAATATTTTCGGCTGTCGGGGACTATCCTCGTCTGTCGGGGAATATTTTCGGCTGTCGGGGACTATCCTCGTCTGTCGGGGAATATTTTCGGCTGTCGGGGACTATCCTCGTCTGTCGGGGAATATTTTCGGCTGTCGGGGACTATCCTCGTCTGTCGGGGAATATTTTCGGCTGTCGGGGACTATCCTCGTCTGTCGGGGAATATTTTCGGCTGTCGGGGACTATCCTCGTCTGTCGGGGAATATTTTCGGCTGTCGGGGACTATCCTCGTCTGTCGGGGAATATTTTCGGCTGTCGGGGACTATCCTCGTCTGTCGGGGAATATTTTCGGCTGTCGGGGACTATCCTCGTCTGTCGGGGAATATTTTCGGCTGTCGGGGACTATCCTCGTCTGTCGGGGAATATTTTCGGCTGTCGGGGACTATCCTCGTCTGTCGGGGAATATTTTCGGCTGTCGGGGACTATCCTCGTCTGTCGGGGAATATTTTCGGCTGTCGGGGACTATCCTCGTCTGTCGGGGAATATTTTCGGCTGTCGGGGACTATCCTCGTCTGTCGGGGAATATTTTCGGCTGTCGGGGACTATCCTCGTCTGTCGGGGAATATTTTCGGCTGTCGGGGACTATCCTCGTCTGTCGGGGAATATTTTCGGCTGTCGGGGACTATCCTCGTCTGTCGGGGAATATTTTCGGCTGTCGGGGACTATCCTCGTCTGTCGGGGAATATTTTCGGCTGTCGGGGACTATCCTCGTCTGTCGGGGAATATTTTCGGCTGTCGGGGACTATCCTCGTCTGTCGGGGAATATTTTCGGCTGTCGGGGACTATCCTCGTCTGTCGGGGAATATTTTCGGCTGTCGGGGACTATCCTCGTCTGTCGGGGAATATTTTCGGCTGTCGGGGACTATCCTCGTCTGTCGGGGAATATTTTCGGCTGTCGGGGACTATCCTCGTCTGTCGGGGAATATTTTCGGCTGTCGGGGACTATCCTCGTCTGTCGGGGAATATTTTCGGCTGTCGGGGACTATCCTCGTCTGTCGGGGAATATTTTCGGCTGTCGGGGACTATCCTCGTCTGTCGGGGAATATTTTCGGCTGTCGGGGACTATCCTCGTCTGTCGGGGAATATTTGAAAAAGTGAATGAAAAAAAAAACTATAAACACAAAAACAAAAAAGGTAAGAAAGCACTGCCCTAAATAATGCCCTTAGCATCACGACCTGCTAGTCTTCCTCTTCGAAGTCCCCGGTATACCAGCGGGTCTAGAAAGTGTGTGATTACCTGCCACAAATCTATTCGCTAATCTTGAGGAGTTTTTCTTTAAATTTTACCCTTCTTCTGATCACTGTGAACGACAGACCTGCAATATTGTGGTCAGTAACCGGCGACCGGCTTTTTTTTTAATAGAGATCCATTCTTTCCTTTGATCACTTGAGTTCTCCTTCTGAAGAATTCTTGAGCTCAGAGGCTTAATACTTTAAACCAGTGCTTCCCAACCTTTTCATTCTGTGGTCCCCGATCAATATATATAATAAACTCCATGACCCCGTGAAGTATCTGTTATCTTTTCAGTTTCAATTATTGCTAGTTATGGATATTGCAATGGTGTCTGGAAAAATCCATTATATTGATATGTGAGAGATAACTATATGCAGATATTGTAGATGAGATAAAACTCAGTTTGTTTCGACGTCAGAATGTTTGCCTGCCTCCCAGAAAGCACCCATGCCGCCAGGTTGAGAAACCAGCTTTAAATCGACATGCTGTAAAGATTAATATCTTTGGATCACGCCTGGACATGCTTCTGGAGAGAACACAACAACAGGTTTATGTGACTATTAGCAGTTTGGAGAAAATAATAACGATAAAGAACACTGTGAGTCTCTTAAAACTCTTAGTTTACCACAAAAGAGCTGATATATATGTATGTGTATATATATATATATATATATGTATGTATGTATGTATATATGTATATGTATATATATTTATATCTATACATATAATTTGAGAGCATTTTTGGACTTAATATATATATACACATATATATGTATATATATATATATATATATATATATATATATATATATATATATACACACACATATATACACACACGCGCGCGCACATACACGTCATCATATTTTGCAAGAAGACAAAAAGGATTCAGCAGAAACTGTAGTAACCAACCTGCAAAATAAGCAATATAATACAATATAAAACCTGTTGTCCACTTATATATGATTTATACACATCATTTTACAAAATGTGCGCGTTCAAAGTTTTTTTTTTTTTTTTTTTTTAAGCTTGCATCTATAAGATAAACATCGATATTTCACTTTAATACACTTCATTCATGAAATAGGGTGCTTTAACGTAAATATATCGAAGTCTCTGTTATAGATAAAGGTCTGAACTGACATATGATTATTAAAAACAATTGATAAACATATTATCGGATATTTGGTCTGAGACCTCCTTTGGATGCACTACCTTCATATATTCCTTGGACATAAATGTATTCCAACATTCCAGCATTATGTTTGTTTAACCTCACTAGGTGATGATGAATTACATTTTCTCCTTTGCAGTACGTATGTTTATCTCATTTGGGAGTTACTTTTGAAAAAACTAGGGGGTAGGGGGAGTGATCCCCCCCGCTGCCCCCTGTTAATGGCGCCTATATTTGGAGTCCTTGGCGGATGATAAACTTTAAATATTTTTCCTTGGTTTAAATCCCTTGTTGGTTTTGAATAAAGAAGATTTAATTCCACCTGTTTTTGTATTCATCTATTTTATCTACCGTACATAGTATCCCTTGATATCAAACTCGTTTTCTATAAAAAAGAAACAAGCATGGGACGGGGGCAGGTAAGCGAAATGTATATAACGTGGACTAAACAAGTTCATATTAAGTGCCGTGAGTTAGCGTGTGTTTTCTCTTTCTTTTGAAGGGTGGTATTATGTTTAAAAAAAACTCAATGAGTGGCAAATTGGCTTCTAAGTTTCCAGGAAAATTTTCTTTATAATTGATCTGCATTTCTATAACAGGATTGCAGGTGGAGAACACTGTAACATCACTCAACTATTCTTCGTTTTTCTGGTTTAGGCGAAGTATACACACAGATGTAGGTCCTGTGTAGGAATGTACATATGCATATATGTGTATGTGTGAATATGTGTGTGTATTGACGCATATTAACTGCAAGTAAAACAACGAAGGTAAGTAAAGCAAAACGCACGAATATGCCGAAGGCCTTTTCGCATTGACTGCTTCATCAGGGCATACGGAACAACTAGATATATAGAGGTATATATATACATGTACTTGGCGGTCAGGTCAGGTAATTGTCGGTGATCAGGTGAGCGACGACCTTGGCTAGTTCATGGCTCCCCGTTGCGGTGTTGAAGTTGTTAGTAGAATGTATGCACGCCGCTTCTACCATCTTTCTTTGTCGTGGGGTCAGGCCTTGTTTTATGATGGAAGCCTGGGACCACTTAAGGAGATGGCCGTCGGTGTCGATGTGAACAACGAAGGCGTTCCTCTTGTCATGTCGTCGAAGGGCGCTACGGTATTGGTCGATTCGTTGTTCGTGGAGGCCTCGTCCTGTCTCACCTACGTATACTTTCTCGCAGCCGCCGCAAAGTATGCTGTGCACCTGGCTAAGAGGTCTGCTGTGGTCTGACCTCTTTTCTCTTAAGATATCCCCGATCTTACCAGAAGTGGTGGGCTATCTTCATAATGAGGCCCAACAGGGCCTCCAGGTGTTCCGTCAGCTGCGAGTGTGGGATGATAATTCTGTCTTGTGTTGTGTGGCGTCCCCTCTTGACCTAGTCAAGATCTTTTCTGTCTTGCGTCGGAGATGGGCGAGCAGGGCGCGAGGGTAACGAAGCAGTCAATGCGAAAAGGTCTTCGACGTTGCATTATTCCATCTTTCATATATATATATATATATATATATATATATATATATATATATATACGCTAAGAACACATATTGTCTTAGCAAATAAAAGAAAAAGAATTTAGAAGTTTCTTGATAGCGAAATGAAACAGTTTATAAATATGAATATAGCACTGATTTTAAATACTTCCAACCCTTTTCAATACTTGCTTGACATGGCTATTAGGACGATCTGCCAACCAAAGTCAGAGCGAGGTGGCTCTAGGGAATATATAAGCCACAGACCTTGACCTTTTCGCGTCTCCGGTGACCCTAGCAACGAATATTAATCCATTAATCCCTACCATTAAGCTTTGGATTTAAATATTTATTGACCTAGAACAAGAACTAGGACTTTGCATACGAATTATAAGTTCACAGTTCTACAAGTCTTGGTACTCTATAACACTGGACTGTCGGATCAGAAAGTCATAGAAAAACAACTGCAGCCGGTACGAAGTCATGACTGGCGTGCGCAGAGGAACTAAGCTACGTATCTCCAAGGTCTTCATATTGTTGTTGTTTCCGTGCATTGCGTCGGATCCTGGCACTTTAACTGGCAAGACCGTGCGTCCAGTCAGTTACGATTCCAACTTATGAGTCCAAGATAAAGTTACTCGTACAATCCAGTAAAACCATCAAGTCAGGATATACGGTTACCTCGCTACCGAAGGACGATTCCGCTTATCGCCTGACTGAATTTAATATGGATATATATTATATATATATATATATACTATATATATATATATACACACACATATATACACACATGTATATATACAAATATATACATACATACATATATATAGATTTATAATTATATATAACTACACACGCGCGCGTGCGCACAATGCACACACACACACACACACACACACACACACACACACACACACACACACACACACACACACACACATATATACACACATGTATATATACAAATATATACATACATACATATATCTGTATGTCTGTATATGTATGTATATATACTTACATATATGTATATATATACACACACATATATACACACACGCGCGCGCACATACACGTCATCATATTTTGCAAGAAGACAAAAAGGATTCAGCAGAAACTGTAGTAACCAACCTGCAAAATAAGCAATATAATACAATATAAAACCTGTTGTCCACTTATATATGATTTATACACATCATTTTACAAAATGTGCGCGTTCAAAGTTTTTTTTTTTTTTTTTTTTAAGCTTGCATCTATAAGATAAACATCGATATTTCACTTTAATACACTTCATTCATGAAATAGGGTGCTTTAACGTAAATATATCGAAGTCTCTGTTATAGATAAAGGTCTGAACTGACATATGATTATTAAAAACAATTGATAAACATATTATCGGATATTTGGTCTGAGACCTCCTTTGGATGCACTACCTTCATATATTCCTTGGACATAAATGTATTCCAACATTCCAGCATTATGTTTGTTTAACTCACTAGGTGATGATGAATTACATTTTCTCCTTTGCAGTACGTATGTTTATCTCATTTGGGAGTTACTTTTGAAAAAACTAGGGGGTAGGGGGAGTGATCCCCCCCGCTGCCCCCTGTTAATGGCGCCTATATTTGGAGTCCTTGGCGGATGATAAACTTTAAATATTTTTCCTTGGTTTAAATCCCTTGTTGGTTTTGAATAAAGAAGATTTAATTCCACCTGTTTTTGTATTCATCTATTTTATCTACCGTACATAGTATCCCTTGATATCAAACTCGTTTTCTATAAAAAGAAACAAGCATGGGACGGGGGCAGGTAAGCGAAATGTATATAACGTGGACTAAACAAGTTCATATTAAGTGCCGTGAGTTAGCGTGTGTTTTCTCTTTCTTTTGAAGGGTGGTATTATGTTTAAAAAAAACTCAATGAGTGGCAAATTGGCTTCTAAGTTTCCAGGAAAATTTTCTTTATAATTGATCTGCATTTCTATAACAGGATTGCAGGTGGAGAACACTGTAACATCACTCAACTATTCTTCGTTTTTCTGGTTTAGGCGAAGTATACACACAAATGTAGGTCCTGTGTAGGAATGTACATATGCATATATGTGTATGTGTGTGTATTGACGCATATTAACTGCAAGTAAAACAACGAAGGTAAGTAAAGCAAAACGCACGAATATGCCGAAGGCCTTTTCGCATTGACTGCTTCATCAGGGCATACGGAACAACTAGATATATAGAGGTATATATATACATGTACTTGGCGGTCAGGTCAGGTAATTGTCGGTGATCAGGTGAGCGACGACCTTGGCTAGTTCATGGCTCCCCGTTGCGGTGTTGAAGTTGTTAGTAGAATGTATGCACGCCGCTTCTACCATCTTTCTTTGTCGTGGGGTCAGGCCTTGTTTTATGATGGAAGCCTGGGACCACTTAAGGAGATGGCCGTCGGTGTCGATGTGAACAACGAAGGCGTTCCTCTTGTCATGTCGTCGAAGGGCGCTACGGTATTGGTCGATTCGTTGTTCGTGGAGGCCTCGTCCTGTCTCACCTACGTATACTTTCTCGCAGCCGCCGCAAAGTATGCTGTGCACCTGGCTAAGAGGTCTGCTGTGGTCTGACCTCTTTTCTCTTAAGATATCCCCGATCTTACCAGAAGTGGTGGCTATCTTCATAATGAGGCCCAACAGGGCCTCCAGGTGTTCCGTCAGCTGCGAGTGTGGGATGATAATTCTGTCTTGTGTTGTGTGGCGTCCCCTCTTGACCTAGTCAAGATCTTTTCTGTCTTGCGTCGGAGATGGGCGAGCAGGGCGCGAGGGTAACGAAGCAGTCAATGCGAAAAGGTCTTCGACGTTGCATTATTCCATCTTTCATATATATATATATATATATATATATATATATATATATATATATACGCTAAGAACACATATTGTCTTAGCAAATAAAAGAAAAAGAATTTAGAAGTTTCTTGATAGCGAAATGAAACAGTTTATAAATATGAATATAGCACTGATTTTAAATACTTCCAACCCTTTTCAATACTTGCTTGACATGGCTATTAGGACGATCTGCCAACCAAAGTCAGAGCGAGGTGGCTCTAGGGAATATATAAGCCACAGACCTTGACCTTTTCGCGTCTCCGGTGACCCTAGCAACGAATATTAATCCATTAATCCCTACCATTAAGCTTTGGATTTAAATATTTATTGACCTAGAACAAGAACTAGGACTTTGCATACGAATTATAAGTTCACAGTTCTACAAGTCTTGGTACTCTATAACACTGGACTGTCGGATCAGAAAGTCATAGAAAACACTGGCAGTCGGTACGAGTCATGACTGGCGTGCGCAGAGGAACTAAGCTACGTATCTCCAAGGTCTTCATATTGTTGTTGTTTCCGTGCATTGCGTCGGATCCTGGCACTTTAACTGGCAAGACCGTGCGTCCAGTCAGTTACGATTCCAACTTATGAGTCCAAGATAAAGTTACTCGTACAATCCAGAACCATCAAGTCAGGATATACGGTTACCTCGCTACCGAAGGACGATTCCGCTTATCGCCTGACTGAATTTAATATGGATATATAATTATATATACATATATATACATATATACACACAAATACACACAAATACATACATACATATATATAGATTTATATTCATATATACATACACACGCGCGCGTGCGCACATGCACACACACACACACACACACACACACACGCACATACACACACACACACATATATACACACATGTATATATACAAATATATACATACATACATATATCTGTATGTCTGTATATGTATGTATATATACTTACATATATGTATATATATACACACATATATACATATACACATATGTGTTTGTATGTATGCTTCTCTGTGCGTGCCTGTATTTATTGTGGTAGTGTGCCATTGATTCTATGTATGTATATATGTATATGTTAGTATGGATATATACACACACACACCCACACATACGCTTTTGCGAAGAACTAGCTTCGCCCGGGCATTCCGTATATGGCCCGGCCTGTGTCAGCTTTATTTGGCTCTCTTATTTTGTTCTCTGACACTTGGTCCTTACCGTGGCGGCGGGATTACCAGCAGGCGCTCCTGCTGCCATCATGTAAGCATACCGCTTAATTCCTTTACTAGCACGGCGGCTGTTGGGGACGGTCCCTGTCTCAGGAATCGTGTGTACTCACAATTCTGTAAGTAGTGTACCAGGATGGCGTTCGGCTCGCCACAATGCATGCAACACCTCTCTTCACGGTCTATTGTCTCTATAATCTGTCATGCACAGTGGTAACCTAGTCTGATTCTGTGAAGAATGACTTCGGTACCTCTGTTAATTACTTCAGAGTGCCAGTGGTTCATAGCCTGTGGCGTCTGAATACTAGCTGGCCGAGGGGGAGGATCTCGTTTCCTCTCTGTGAAGCTGCAGGAGGAATGTACGAGCGGCCGCAGTAAACTTCTCATTTAGGATTTTTCGGCTTGGTTGTTTGATCATGGGATTTGGGGGCACACCCCTGCCAATGACAGCTAGTCTGTCAGCTAGCTCATTCCCTGTGATACCAATATGGCTGGGGACTTAGTTAATGATTATTCTTCCACCCTGAGCAAGAATTCTCTGCGCTATGGTAAGGAGGTAGATGTTGTCTTTGGGTGAGTTGTGCTGAAGACAGCCAATGGCTGCCCTGGAGTCTGTATGTATGACTATGTATGTGTCATTCCCTCAGGGACGCGTGGGCTAGGGCTCCCATGATTGCAACCGCCTCTGCCTGTAGCAAGGAGACGTTGTCTGTCACGCACATGGATTTTGTGGCATCCCTTGCTGTAAAGCCGGCGCCTGCAGTGTGGTTCAAGAGATTGACAGATCCATCCGTGAATGATGTTCTGCTATCTGGAGGAGTGATGGCTGCAATGGCCCTCTCGGCTTCTGCTTTTAGACTAGGCATGGGGTATTGATTCTTTCTCATTGACAGGCTCATAATAGAGAACTCTTCCCAAGGTTTGTGCCCACGGCGGGGCTTCGATAAATTTAGGGTGGGGGGAGTCCATGCCCTTAGCAAGAAGCTGTTCTTTGAGCTGATAGCGTATCAACATGTTGTTTGCAAAGAGCTCGTTGTCATGTTCTAGGCATCTGACTATTTTTTGTCTTAGGCTTGTGCGTCTGGGAGCCTGGATGACCTTTGACAGGAATTATGCTACCATTAGATTAGTTCGTGAGTTCAGGGGGAGAAGGTTTGCCTCCATGAGGACCTTTGTCCACCTCGGGGCACCCAGAATGATCCTGGCAGTTTCATTATAAACTGTCTCCAATTTGTCTTTGTATTTTTTTCTTTATGGTAATCAGAGCGACTGAGGTATAGTCCACAATGGGCCGGACGGCATGTACATAGAATGCTGTTAGTACTTTGTTTCTGGCTCCTATATGTCTCCCAGTCATTACTCTCATGACAGTCTTGCTTTGGTTCGGTCAACCAGGTACTGGACCTCCTTCTGGAAGGAGAGGGTCCGGTCAATCTACATTTGTGTGTATACTTCGCCTAAACCAGAAAAACGAAGAATAGTTGAGTGATGTTACAGTGTTCTCCACCTGCAATCCTGTTATAGAAATGCAGATCATGAGCTAGTCTGTCTGGTTGTAGGCGTTCTTGTCTTGCCCTCAGTTCGGCTGGCAGATTGTTGCTGCTTGTTTTCGCAGAGAACTCGTGAGCCAGTCTGCCTTTGACTGAGGGTCATGATGTGTGCACCTTGGGACTGAGCGGCTGGTAGCTCGTCTGACCCGTTGCCATAGCTCTGAAAGGGTGGTTTGGTGGTCGAAGGACTCACACTATTCCAGCCACTTTTCCTGCCTGACTCTGTTGGCAGTTTCCTTGGCATCCCTGACAGCCTCCCTTAGGGGGACTAGGTTGTTAGGGGTTCTTTGTCTTTGGAATTGTTTTCGGCACATTTTTACTCTGTGGTTAGCCTTCTTGATCTCGTCGTTAAAGTACCAGGTGTCTTTGTGACTCCTAGCCCCGGGCCGAATTTTAGGTATGGTCAGTGAGGCTGCTTGATTTATGGCATTGATAAGTCTGGCTTCAAGCACTTCCACATTTTCACTTTGTGGGGGTTCATTGCATCTCAGACATTTGGCCAAGGCGCTCTGAAACGCCTGCCAGTTGGCCTTATCTGTTTTCCATCTTGGATTTGGTTGTGGCATTTGGGCTGGGCCAGCATCCATGAGGGTAGTTATAGTGCTGTAATGGTCACTTGTGACAGTCTCATCGACACACCACCAGAGTCACAGTGAACAAGTTGAGGTCTAGGACCCCTCCTCTGACATGCATTGGGTCTTGGGTATTGAGAAAAGCGATCTCAGGGAATGTCTCAAGCACGTTGGCTATGTGATTGCCAGCTGCAGGGAGCCAGGATGGGGTGATGTGCATTGAGTTCTCCCCCTATGATCATTCGGTTATGTGCAGCAGAAGCACAAACCTGGCTAACGTCTAAGCTCCTACAGGTTGGCTGGCTGTACACATTGTACAGTATGAGGGGCTCCCCGGCCAGGTGAATCTCAACAGCAAAAGATTCAACATCATCTCCACAGTGCAGTGGATCAGCTATTGTGGAGCAGGGGATTGTTGCTCAGACCAGGGTGATCAAGCCTCTCTTGCCAGCTGTGTGTGGCAGCATAAAGACATGATACCCAGAGAAGCAAACAGTCTCAACTGTTAATGTCTCCTGGAGCATGACAGTGTCAATGCTCCTTGATCGCACTATTGCGTGGAGGATGGCATTCCTTGAGGAGAAGCCATTGATGTTCCACTGTAGTATGCTTAGGTTGTGTGTCATGATGTTACTTGGTGATAGTTATATCAGGAACATTGTCATATTCGGATTGAGAGGTGTCAGAGTCTGACAACTCCATTGTGAAGTCCTTGCTGGTTGAGGAATCTTTGTCTGTTGTCAGGCTATCCCTGGGTCCACTGGATGGTGGAGAGCCTTTGGTAGCTCAAACTTTTGTTAGTTTGGCTTTTCTCACTTCAGGCTTTGTCTGTTTGTTTTTCTTTGCTGGCCTTACCTAGGTAAGGTCAGCGTGTTCTGGCACTGGCTACACAGATTCAGCCTGGATTGGCTCTGCCTGTCAGGGCATGGCCTGGGTTGGAGTGGGGAGGGGAGTCTTGTCCTGGGGTGAGGGTGGGGCTGGTTTGGCTCTGTCCAGCTTTCTTCCCTTCAGGACTGCGACAGTCTGGGTCATTGCCGTCATGGTGACCGTGACTGCCTTCTCGGCTCTTCATTCGACCTCCCCAGGGCTGTTGCCACTGCAGTGACTACAGCAGTCAACAGGAGAGTCATATCTTCCTCATCAAAGAGGAGATCATCTCTTGGTGAGGATTTTGTTGTGCTCTTTGAACCTTTATTCCTGTGGTTCTTTTTCTGCACTTTTTACATGGCCAGAAACTCATTTTTATTGGAGATATCCGGTATCGGCTGGGGAGCGGCTTCTTTCCTCTAAGGAGGTTGGGAGGGATTTTCTCTTTTGTTTTTTCCCCAGGCATGATGCCTCTTGGCACAGTTGGGACATTTGGCTGTTGTGTCCCTCTGTTCTTCCTTGTATGCCTTAAGGCACACCTCAGTGTTGTGTGCCTTGCTACAGACACCACATTTAGCTTTGGCTGTGTAGCTAGCCTGGTGGTGGCCATATTTTTAGCACTTGAAGCACCGAAGTGGCTCAGGCACACATGTTCTTAGGTTGTAGGTGCATGTATCTCAAATCAAGTTGCTCAAATCAAGGGTAGTGGTTGGGGCTCCTTTCAAGGTCACCAGGACTTGCCTGGTTGGAGTTTTCCCTTTCGACAATCGGGAAGCCTTGACGACCTGTTGATGTCAAGTGATCAGTTCCACATCATATGAGACTGAGCAAATAGCACCGTCTTAACTCTCTTATCCTCGGGATTTAGCAGTGAGACACACTTTTCTCCCATCTTTAAGCTCCTTCGTTTCCTGCAGGAAATTCAGGGTAGATTGGTCTTTGGGCATAATAATCATGCCCTGGTCTCTGGCAACCCAGATCGACAACTAGTTTTTTTGCTGCATCTCCAATGCTCTGACCAGTTGGTAGGCATTGTCGAAGCCTCCGGGCTTAGAGGGGAGCTGGGGGAACGCCGAGGGGGTCCAGACTCTCCCTCAGAGTCTGTCTCCGGCCTCGGTCATTTCGGTCCACCCTTTCGGCTTTGGGCTTTACTTATGGGAGCAGCAGCTGTTTTGGCTGGTTTAGCTTGTGCTCCCATCTCAGTCAGGGAGAAAGCTACAAAACGCTTCTGTGGCTTTACCGAGCACTTATTCGTAGTAAACTTGACTATGGATGCGAGGCTTATTCATCTGTTCTCCAGATGTTGGACTCGGTTAATAATGAAGCTCTCAGAATCTGTATAGGGGCTTTCAGGTCTTCACCTGTGGAGTCCTTATATGTCGAGAGTGGTGAACTACCTCTTTCATTACACCAGGACTACATGAACATGATTTGCTACGAGAGACTACAATCTTGTGGAAGATCTTAATTTAAATCTCACAGGTTCTGGCTGTTGGAACTACCCAAGTCCCCCCTTGGACTAATCAAGTCGAGCTGGATTTAGTCGGACTTGGGAAAGGAGAGAGATCCGAAGCAGAAGTCAGAGAAATATTTCTTCAACACACTTCTAAGTACCAAGGATCATATGCAATATATACAAATGGTTCGAAATCTGAAAATGGTGTGCGCTTTGCAGGAGTGAGCAGTAGCAAGACTGCATTTGGCAGTCTTTCTCGATTAGCCTCGATTTACACTGCAGAGATGCATGCCATCCTTGCAGCAGTCAAGATAACTCGAGATCTTAGAAACCATTCCGTTGTAATATATTGTGACTCTCGTAGTGCGTTGCAAGCAATCAAGAGCTTAAACTCATCACATCCAGTGGTGAGGGAGGTTCAAGATTGGCTTGCACTGATGTCAGCACGTAAAAAGATAACTCTTTATTGGGTGCCAGCACATGTTGGTATCAGTGGAAATGAGCGAGCTGATCAGAAGGCCAAGGCAGCTGCCACTCAGCCCTGTGATGCTCGTTTTCCTCTCCCACACACTGACTTGAAACCCAGCATCAAAGGAGGCATACCTCTAGAAATAAACTACGAGTTATTAGAGATGACCTTGGCAGTTGGGTGAGCAGCATCCATCCCATCTGACAAGTAGAAGTTGTATTAAAAAGGCTGAGAATCTGGCACACAAGACTGATTCATGGGTCGATGATGACTAAAAGTGAAGCACGCTGTGAAAAATGCCAAGAACCATTAACAGTCTCACATGTAGTGGAAAGATGTCCAACATTCACAGACCAAAGATGTAGGTACTAGTCTTCCCCATATACACTGAAAAATGGATTGGGGGAGGATTGTGACATAGAGGGTCTTAATTGTTTCCTTAGGGAAACTAATATTTTCAGTAAAATTTAATTATGCATAATATTTATGCAATAGTTTTTAGACATTTAGAGCTTAATATTTATGCAATAGTTTTTAGACATTTAGAGCTTAATGTTTATGGTTTGATTTTTAATATAATATTTATTGTTATTTATGACATTTATTGAGAGATTTTTAACGTTTTAATTTTAATATTTTAATTTTTCAGTCTAACAAGGTGTTCGCCGCTAAAGACCTTAGCTGTTGACGCGGCAGATAATTTTAAATAATCAATCACTAAGGTGAAACAACCTTTGGGTGGTTGTTTCAGAGGGATGAAAGGAACCGCCTGAAAAAAGAGTTCCCTTCCTGCACTCAGGTGAAACAGCCTTTGGTTGGCTGTTTCAGAGGGATGAGCAAAAGGGTTTCAATGGTGTCCTGTAGGTGAAAGGGCATCCCCTCTGGTCTCTCCCCAGGGGTTTACACCTACCTACTTGTTTGCCGTGCGTGGCAACTTTGGGTGCTGTGGAGACGGGAGTCCTGGAGGTTGAGCAATGCTGTGAATGAGTACACCCTGCGGCTAGCAACACGCCTCTTTGGTCCTTTATTCCAGCAAGACAGGTGGTCTGATCCTAGCCCGGTCAGGCCAATTAGCTGGTCTCCCTTGGGAGGCTAGGGTCAAGCAGTCATACCGCACTCACATTGGTCCATGAGTGCCGTTACAATGGCTATTGGCTGCGTATGTCCTCTCGCCACCCCTGTAGCTGTTAGACACCGTGGACTCAGTGGTGAGTCTTCCATGACCTGCCAAGTGAAATTCAACTGTGAATCGGGTGATCCAACTGACAGGTCAGTATTGGAGAATGTTTCAGTTTGAATTTGGAGATGTGTGGGTGCGTCACTGCCCAGTGAAACTGCATCTACTCTTCAGAACAAAGACTCCAAGGCCCTTCCTCGAGGGTTACACAAAGTGTCTCCCCAGTGGTGATGCCGACCATTGAAGTCTCCTAAGAGTAGAAATGGATGAGGCAACTGCCCAAGTAAATCTTCCAAATCATCTATGTTGAGATTATGTGGAGAGAGGTAGATGGATGCAACAGTGTAAGGTCGTGTCAAGCCTATTCTCACAGCCTTCACCTGCAGTGTCATCTGATGTACCATCACTACTACTTCTCCATGAGGTCCATTATCAAAGTTTCCATAATGGGCTTGAACTTAGAATCCTCTCAGGGAAATTAAACGAAATTCCCTGGTCATAATCTCTTGTAGGCATACACCAACTGGATTACATGAAGCTATCAGATGTTGCAGTTATTCCCATTTTGCATGAATTACCTGACAATTCCATTGGATTAGCATATCAGGATATCCAGTTCTTCAGGTTGACAAACTACTTCATAAGGTGTTTGGCAGCACCCGTGGTTAAGGCCCGCCCCACACCTTTAGGCTGTCCCTTTCCAGCATCTTGGGAGTACCTTTTGATGGGTTGTTTAACTGTGGAACAAGTTTCCACAGGCTTCCTTTGGACAGGCTCAGAATTTCTTTGCTTGGGCAAAGGACGG
>NC_061838.1:2885712-2933212 GCF_019202785.1 Penaeus chinensis | reverse complement strand
TCGAGTCGATCCGAGTCCGGCGCCCCGTCGGAGAGTGCGGTAGCCCGAAACCCGAGGTTCATCGGGAAGTTCAAGGCTTGGTACGAGGGGAAAAAGGAGAAGGAGGAGAAAGAGGAAGACAGGGACATTGTCGTCATCACGACTGGCACGGGCGGCCACGACTATCATTATCCAAGTCTCCACCAACATCATCAGCCCATCGTACAGCCTATCATCATCGGGACCGGGAGCCACGGACACGGACACGGGCACGGGCATCCCGTGTTCGTCACCAAAACGCAGTACGTCACAGTCCCTCATGCAGTCGCTGTCACTTTCACGGAAACAGTCACACAAACGAGGCCTTCTGTTATGGTGCAGACGACCCACGTGACGCCGTCCTATGTAACTGCGTACGTGACGAACTCTCACGTACATGCCTACGTGACGCCCTCTCATATGCACATTCAGGAGCCACACACGGTTCTTCCGGTCATTATCAGCACTGAGCCACAGGGTTCAGGCTTCGGGTGGAGCAAGCCTGGGCACGGGGGGCACAGCCAGGGCCACGTGGTGTATGTGATGAAGCCGAAGCCCCCCGCCCACGAATACACGGGCGGCGCACACATCATCATGCAAGAACAGGAGTCCCCACGCCTTGTGGACAGAGGCCTACAGAAAATCAAAGAAACGTTCGGTGGCATTTACAAGCTAGGAGAGGGAATCAAAGAGGGAATCGGCAGCAGCATGGCCTCGCTCTTCGAGAAGGAAAAGCCGAGTGAGGCCGAAATGATCGTGATCGAGCAGCCCCACATCGTGACGCTGGCGGCGGCGGCAAAACCAGTCGTGACACGCACAGTGTTTATGCAGCATGCGACGCCCTAAATGGCCCACTTCGATGTACCAAAGAAAACGGTAACGGTGACGCAACCTTATATCACAGGTGAGGCAGTTGGATGAATTACCTTAGTTTTCAGATTTGTTTCTATTATTTTACAAAAATGTAATATCTTTATTCTAAGGCAGTGCCAGAGGATGTTCTGTCCGTAGTCCTTGATTCTGAAACTGTAATTGTATACTAAGATTATATCTGTAATTCCGTTGTCATTCGAATGAGTGTCCAATATCTATTAATTTGTTTATCTCTCTCTTTATATATACAGGTATGCAGTATATACACATGCAATAGTATATATAATATATATATATATGTATATATGTATGTATGTATCCCATTCATCATTAATTCATTAATGTTTTTAAAATTATGCATATAGATATGAAGTATATAATGGCTCCATGTGACTAACATATTTCTTTTATTTTATTAACAGGAAATGCATTTACTTGTTTGCACTGTGGTTGACAGCAGAATAAACAGTGACCGAAGGGCATCGCCTACCTCAGCTTCGTCCAATTAACCTAAAGGGGTCCGCTGTTGCACTTATGACTGTAGACGACTGAATAACACGCACTACTACGTTGTTCAGTCGTTCCAGAATGATTCCATTAATTGGCAAATCATGAGGTTAATGTGTTTCTTGATCGAGGAGAAGTAGGATAGGTATTTATTGTATATATGTTAAGCAATCTTGTTAGTATTATTTATTTTACTGCTTGTTTTATTTATTGCAATTATTTATTCCTCCGTTTGTTGTATTTGTTACTGTTATTTGCATTACTGCTTGTTGATTTAAGGTATACAATATTTCGAACGATATGGACATTTTATTCTCCTTTTATTATGAAGCTTGGCCTTGCATTAAACCATTTATGAATGAAACATAGTGCATATCCATATGTATTTTTTAAATCCATATGCATTTATATCACTGTCTCACTTCTTAATATGTACTAATCTGGAAGCCGTAGTTTCCAGATTACTGTCAGTAGTGCATGGAAGTCTATATAGCGAAGTTACTATTTATCATATATTGAAAAAATGCTTTGGACAATACAAAACCCTTTCCAGCAGTCATCCAACATATGCTTCTATCACAGAAATCATCACAAAGTTTCGTTAAAAAATCGGCCCTGCTTCATCAGTATTAACCAAATCTCCAGAATTTTCTGGCTTAAGTTCCTGAAAATATTTTATTCATTTTTCAAGTATTTCCTCTTAATTTATGAAAGTATTTCCTATTTTATTCATGTATTTTCTGCTTTCTTATGTTATGCTATACCTTCCGTAAACATGAGCATCACTAGTTACGAAAACTAAACAGTAAACACAAAAAATCGCACCTCACCACCACATGAAAACAATCAGAAAAAATATAAGATAAAAAACAAAGACTATAATTCAGAGGCATCAGTTCTTATTAACCTTTCCTATATACAACATGCCTTAATATGTATATAGTAACATAAAAAAGTTAGCCAACATCGCGTGCTATCCACATTGGCACTTAGATGTCGACGAGTTTGCGAACATACTTATAGGAAAACAGCACAAGAAAGAAAATCTTTGACCTTAAAAACCTTCTACTGGCTCGGTTTTCTAATGACTTATGACTGCTTCAGTCATAGATTTCACCAGCCCACAGTTGCTTAGTGGGTATATCGCCTGGAATATGCGAGAGTAACTTTTACCTCGATGCCTGGAACGCATTAACATTCGCCGGAAGTTAGAATTCCGAGCAAATAAAAAAATAAAGAAAATGATAAAAGTCGTTGTAGTCTCTACCTTGCTTACAGTTTGCCTCGGACTACACCACGACAGAGCAGACTTTCTGTAAATTAGTAAATAAAACGGAAATCATGTGTTTTCTAAAAAAATTATAAGACCTAAAGATACGGGTCAGTTATCATGAACTATGGTAGAGGTAATCAGACATGAATAAATATCTGACACATCAGCTTGCAGGAACCTCGTTCTGAATTACTTAATGATAGGAAAAGCAAGAACATACTTTTTAACAAGTGTATATTCTTTATATCTAGTTATTCAAGTATTACGGACACGGAGTTTTCTATTTTGTTATGAGAGATCATAGAGAACCAAAGACAAAGAAATGGAACGAATAAAAGCTGGCAAGGCATACGGGTAATTGAAAACAACACAAGATCCCCAGACAAAACTAAGAAAAACGTGCTTTACAATATACAGATTAGAACCCTTAGCTTTTAGATTGCAAACTTTTTTTTTTTACACACTGGAAGCGCTTGCTCTCTCTCTCTCTCTCTCTCTCTCTCTCTCTCTCTCTCTCTCTCTCTCTCTCTCTCTCGTGTGCTGTGAGGTGCAGCAGTAAGTCTCGTTAAGCAATCTTGCTGACCTGCGTTCAAATCCCTCGCCGCCAGTGGATGGTAACCCCGGCCATTCCTTGCACAAGGGGGATCATTTAGAAGCAAAATGAAGCAGACACTATGCCACACCAAAAATATCCATTGTAACAAATGTAATCAAACTAAATTATTATTATTTTTATTATCATCTATCTCTTTCCCCCCTCTCTCTCTTCCCCCTTCTCTCTCTCTGTCTATCCATCTATCTCCCCCCCCCCCCTCTCTTTCTTTCTTCCTCTCTCGCTCTCTCTCTTTCCCCTTCCCTCTCTCTCTTGGTCTCACTCTCTCTCGTTATTTCTCGCTAACCCCCCCCCCCTCTCTCTCTCCCCCTCTCTCTCTATAATGAATTGAAGTATGGACTTAGTTTTTATGTGTTTTTTTTGTGTGATCACAATTCTTGCAAGTATAAAAGTTAAAAAAAAAAGGAAATGTTGCAGGAAAACAGGTAATGTTCAAGGAAAATATGAAATTATGAAGAAAAAAAAAATCTTTATCGAGATTGGGCAACGTCGAAGGCAAATGGGAAAACAAGATAATCGAAAATATTTCAGGAAAATTGGATATTTTAAAGGAAAATGGCTAAAAGAAATCGGTGTCGGGAGAAATGGATATTCAAAATATTCGCTGTGGAAGTTTCAATGCATCGTAAGAAGTGACCCGAATTTCGGTGAAATTTCATTGCGGGAAAAGAAGTGATCCGGCATCCTGAAATCTGGGTGTGGCTCGTGTAAACAGAATTGTTCAAGGAAGGGAGGGATGTTCAGGGAAGTTCGAGGAAGGGAAGGAAGTTCAAGGAAGGGAAAGAAGTTCGAGGAAGAGAAGGAAGTTCAAGGAAGGGAAGGAAGTTCAAGGAAGGGAAAGAAGTTCGAGGAAGAGAAGGAAGTTCAAGGAAGGGAAGGAAGTTCAAGGAAGAGAAAGAAGTTCGAGGAAGGGAAGGAAGTTCAAAAAAGGGAAGGAAGTTCAAAGAAGGGAAGGAAGTTCAAAGAAGGGAAAGGAAGTTCAAAGAAGGGAAGGAAGTTCAAAGAAGGGAAAGGAAGTTCAAAGAGGGGAAGAAAGTTGAAAGAGGGGAAGAAAGTTGAAAGAAGGGAATGAAGTTCATGGAAGGGAAGAGAAATTTGCAGATCTTGGGCACAATATCCTTCTAGGAAGCCGAATAAAATACAGGGAAACGAGGACGAATAAAATTTCCGTATGATTTGAGATAATTCTATATTTTAAATAGTACAAACTCTATTATAAATAGCTTTTACATAAATTACTAAAATATCCCTAGATTACATTACAATAGATATACATCCTACTTTGAGACAAGTGTTTTACGCATAAAGCACGTTAATCTAGCAAGTAATGGATAATTCCTAGAGCAGATTGTTTTTACCCAGCTTGTCTCGTCCACAGCTGTATATAAGTGAAACTCGCCAAGCTCCAACAGCAGACCAACTATTTTACGAGATAGTTTTATAGTTTAATTAGGAGAAACTTGAATAATTTGTTCTCTTGCTTTTGGAACAAGCTGAAGCGACTTGCCGGGGTGCGAGAGGCAGGCTTTGGGCACTCGATCTCATTTTCTATGCTGTCAACCACAGTGTGTACAGCCGGGTAGTTTTTCTGGAAAAAAAAGATTGCACAAGTATTAAAATGCGACCTTTTAGATCTAAAGTATTTGGGTTTCAACAGAAATACGACATCTATCTGTCTATGTATCCATATATATATCCCGAGTAAGATAAAACTTCGATTAAAGATATATTTTTGTGAGAAATACTCAACTAAATTGAGTGAGAAAGACTCGTGGTACAGAATATCTCAAAGAACCTATAAGGATGTACTATACATTTATAAATAAGCTCCTACCGATACAGATTTTATGTCGAGAAAGAGATGGCCAGCGTCGGCTTTCTAATTCCCTCACCTTTGAACTTCTCCGCGTCGAGATTCAGTGTACTCTTAAATAACTCGAAATGCCCCTGGCCTGAGTACGTTCCTTTGATGTGGGTCTTCATGATGGGTTTCTCCCCCTGTATCACTATAGTGTGAGTGATTGTGGGATTTTCCTGTGGCTTGATCGCCGTGATAGAAGGTGCCGGGTGCGGTTCCTGAATGAATACATGGGAAGGCGTCACGTAGGTGGGGGTGTAGGAGAGCGTCACCTGGGTAGGGGAGTTGGTATGAGTCACGAAAGCAGTTACAACTGATGGCGTCACGTAGGTGGGTGCATGGGTTTGCGTCACGTAGGTAGTTGAAAAGGAGGTGACATAAGTAGGTGCATAGGTCTGCGTCACAAAGGCAGTGACAACAGATGACATCACGTAAGTAGGTGTCAGGGAGTGTGTGATGTAGGTAGTTGTTATGGACGTCACGTAAGTAGGTACGTGGGACTGAGTGACGTAGGTAGTTACAACAGATGACGTTACGTAGGAAGTTACAACAGATGGCGTCACGTACGTCACATGGGACGTCTGGACCACAACAGAGGGCGTTGCTTGTGTGGCAGGGGCTGGGTGAGTGACGGTGACGTACTGTGCTAGGGAGTGAGTGACGACGACAGGGTGGTGGTGAGGGACGTAGTAGCCATGGGTGCCCGCACCGGTCGCGATCACCACGATGTCCCTCTCCTTGTCCTTGTCCTTGTCCCTCCCGCGGTACCAGTCCTTGATCTTCCCAACGAACTTCGCCTCTCGAACCGACTCATACTCCGTCCCGATGGCGTTGGGCTCGACCCGACTCGAGTTTCTACCTTCGTCGCTCGGGTCCTTCGGGTTGACTTGCACTTGGCTTGAGGAAGTCTCGGGCGATCTCACGGCACCCTCTCGCTCCGCCTCCTCCGGGGACCCTGGGTTTCGCTGGGACTCTGAGATGGAGGTCATAGGTCACGGGTATTTCTTCCCATTCATTCATCTATTGTCATTTCTTATAAGGATGCTTATAATGTTTATGATGTTCTCCAAGAGGATAACTCAAGGAGATAACTAAAGAATGTGTAATCATTTTATAGAATAATTCACGCTTAAAGTGTCTTAAAATGGCGGTAAATTTCATTAAATAGTTTTGAGAAGCTTTGGTTCAGGCTCACCAGGCGGCGTGGATTCCCGTCCCTCCTGCGCGCGGGGAACCGTATGACCCAGAGACCTTGTACTTCTGTGGTAGGAGGAACTTGCTCCATCTAGGTTGTTGTAGCTCGCCAAAGGCCTCTCTTTCAAATTCTGTGCCTCAGTTTGGCGCTCGAAACCACGCCGATGGCTTCCTGTGGCCGCCGAAGCCAGTACGCCAGCGATTAGCGCCAAGAGAGCCCGGCCGTGGCTGTTACCCCGACGCTCGAACTGGGAAAGAAGAATCATGTGAGGAGACTAACAATAACCCAAGGCAAGGGACACACACACACACACACACACACACACACACACACACACACACACACACACACACGCATATATACATTTTTTTTTTATAATATATAATAAACATACATATATTTATATATATATATATAATATATATATATATATATATATATATATATATATAAATAATATATACATATATATTTAAATAATATATACATATATATTTAAATAATATATACATATATATTTAAATATATCTACGTACGTATGCATGTATATGTATACATATAGACTGCACATACACACACCCATACCCACACACTCACACACACACACATACAAACAAACACACACACATATATATGTGTGTGTGTGTGTGTGTGTGTGCGCGCGCGCGCGTGTGTGTGTGTGTGTGTGTGTGTGCCTATTCGTACACACCTTGCGCGTAAAGAAATATGCATAAATCTCTCGTGTCCTTGCATTAGCACACTATACTATACCTGGGAGGTAAGCAATGATTGACAGCAAGTTGACAGGATGAAAAAAGAAGATAAAAATAGATAAAAGTTTTATACACAAAATATAATATACAGACAAAATACGCATGGATGTAAATAAAACCGATATATATTTCCTCAGTGAAAGGCACCATGATATGCAGTTTATAAGTAAATAATTGAAGAAGATAAGGAATATGCATCTGTGATATGACCTTGCAGCACTTGGATATTTTGAAAGAGGATGTGGGTTACGAGCTTACAAGTGAATGTGGTTATGAGTTTGCAGGATAGGGTTACAAGCGAACTGTATTTTCTGTAGTTACATACATATATACAAAATGCATGTACATACATGTATACGAATATATTTTCTACTGCTTACGTGCGTTAAAGAATAAGATAACTCAGAAAAAGAAAAAAAAAAAAATTCTCAAGCACTCACCAACGCTTCCGAAATCCCGACATAATTTCCGAATCGGTTACTCACCATGGTTATATGAATCCAGGAATCTCTCTTATGTTACTTCAAGCAGGCATCAGAGGGGCGTGTTGTGTGGAGCAGCGTGTGAACCCGACTGGCGTATACGGTAAAATCGCTGGTCGAGTTCTTATTCTTTTCGTCCGTATTGTGAAAATGAAAACTTGCCCGGTCCGAGTTGCCATTGATGGATTATTTGTGACTTTTTTTTTTCTCCGGTTGTAGGAGTGTAATTAAATCGTCAGTATTGTGTCGTACTATATGAGAAAAAAAAAATTGCAATTGACAATACAGCTGTACTCATAATAAACTAATTTCGCGTCAGTTAATATTTATTCTCATTACCGTCTACCCAGAAGAAAAAAAAATTTTCACACACACAAAACAAATGTTATATCGAAACAAAAACAAAAAAACATTTCTACTCTTTCTATGGGTTACTGGCGCATGCTTTTTTTTTTTTTTTTTTTTTTTATCTTTACGTTTTACTGCTTATAAATGTGTACATAAACATACGTACATCTGTACTTTTACATGTCCCAGCCTGTGTACATATATCTAAAGTGCTCACAGATATGACATGCAAAAGATATAAGTTTGCGTATGATGCGTTCATGTTGATATAAGTATTTATCTATGCATGGAAGTTTGCATTTTATGGTGGTTGCATGTTGCTACTCTCTAATATGCATATATATGAAAGAGAAGGAGTTACATTTCTACATGACTGTGCCATCGCATGTTATTACTTCATGTTCATATGTATGTAAGTGTGTATGTATATATGTCTCTCTCTCTTTCGGATTCGCTGTCGCTCACTCTCGGTCTCTCTCTCTCTCGTTATTTCTCGCTAGCTCTCTCTCTCTCTCGGTCTTTATCTCTCGTTATTTCTCGTAAGCTCTCTCTTCTCTCTCTCTCTCTCTCTCTCTCTCTCTCTCTCATTATCTCTCGGTAGCTCGCTCTCTCTTTATCGATCTATATCCGTCTATTCATCCATCGATCTATCTACCTATCTATCTAAGACTTCAAAATTATATTGTAGGAATTATATTTGTGTAACAGAATGCTCCCTCTATTCAGACGGAAATGTCTATAGTGCAAACCCGATTCATTTCGTTATATAAAAAACAGTAATTAAGTCTTCATATCAGACGCCTAAAAAAAAAAATATATATATATATCAGGTTGTTTATTTGCTTAGGTTAATTGAAAGGAGTACCTATGAAAAATAATAATAATAATAATAATAGAACGAAAGAATCGACAGCGCTAGAAAAGTGATAAAAAAGAACGTTCTTTGGCAACAAAAGGTTACGTCCGGGCCCAGTTGGTCAACCTAATAGATACTAGTAACATACCACTTCTTTCCCGACAAAAGAAAACAAGAAGAAAAGAAAATATAATTATATATATTTTAATATATATATATATATATGTATGTATATATATATATATATATATATATATATATATATATATATATATATGTATCACATTTCCTGGGTTATGTTCACTCATCTTCGCATGACAAAAATAGTGGTAAATCTTCCAAAGTTTGTGTAATGGAAGAGTTTCTTAACATCGAGGTCCACGAGGATCAGATAAAAAGTAACCTTTATATTCGCTATACTTTTTGCCTTGACGAGGAATTGGCGTTGGACACGGATGAACTAATTAATTCCAGAAGCTCGCGTCTCGTCTCTTCTGAGGATCGCTTCGCTGGACACTCGGTCGGTGGAAGGGGAGCGCAATATCCAGCACTTGAACCACATTTCTGCGGCTTCTATAAAGGCACATTAGCGAATCTTACCCTAAGCGGTAAAAGGGAAGGCAAGTAAGCTCGGAGGTAGACCGAGAATAAAAATCCTCGGCAATTTCAATATACAAACACCTCGATGCCTCTACGACAAACCTCTACAACGGAAAACATGGCGGCAAGGAGTTCGTCAAACACACTGTGATGGCACAAACAAAAACAAAAAAAAAAAACCGTTTTGGGGTAAAGAGGAGTTTTATCTTATTTCATTTTTTGAGACTGTTTACTTTAAAGTTTCAAAATACTGTTTCATAAATTTATATTGCTCTGTAGCTCCATAAAAGGTTGAGAACTACTGATTTACATACTCAAGAAGAGGGAATTCGGACTAAGCAATGTCTTTGGCGCAGAGGGAGATCTGTCTGCATAACCCTTAAACGGCTTAATATTACGTCCTAGCTGAGAGTGGCGGCGGCTGGCGTAATATTTCGTCCTAGTTGAGAGTAGCGGGTTTCGTAATATTGCTGAATTTATTCAATATTTCTTGTATATATCAGATTTTTTTTCATCAGGGTTTGGAAGAAAGTACAAATGGCTCACGGTACATTTACAGGCACTATTTATCACAAACACCAATTTAAGATAATCATCACAAAATCCGTCTATATAAAGGCATGTAATGTAACCATATTCACATGGAGATACAGTGTTGCCTTTCTAGCAATTTTCACGCTAGATCTAGAGTTTCCGAATTATGAGCTAGCATGAAAAAAGGAAATGTTACTCTATAATTACTGATTTTTATTTATTTATTTTTTTATTTTTGCAGGAAAAATGAGGAGCTTTTACGTCTGACGAGCTTTAAAGTCTAGTCTAGCAGTTTTGTGAAACATCAGTGGCAACGCTGTTGAGATATTTTAGCAACTTAGTATCATATTTATTCAAGAAATGTTCAACCTCGATTCGTCGATTTCTTCGTTCTCGATTATTTATTTATTTATTATTAATAGTAGTATCATTATTGCTGTTATTATTATCACTATTATTATTATTATTATTATTATTATCATCATTATTATTATTATTATTATCATTATTATTATTATTATTACTTACGATGTGGAGAAATGTGTTTTGTTTTTTTTAATCAGTCAATTAATGTTGCCTATCTTAACTGCCTTCTGCTGCTATGCTTGGCAGCTGACTGGTAGAAACTATTTCAAAACTGATTGACAAGAATATAAACAAACAGTTTGGTACAAGTTGATAATATAATTTATCATATTTTCCTGTAGCTCTAAAAGCATCCGTCGGGATAGCAGGGAAGATCACTACTGACATATTCACTTTGTAGAGTAACAGCTTTACAGAATGATAAACAAGTAATCAAACAATGATATCTATTGAAGCTATGACGACGAATAATAATAACATTACGTTACTACAACTTCTAAGTTGTCCACTGTTTTTCGTTTCGTTTTGTTTTCGTTTTACGGGACGAGGCGCTTGCGATGTTCTGCGCAATTCGCAAATAAGATAATTGGAATGAATGAGGCATTTTTAACCTGATGCGAGGTTTAACAATGTTTTCTAGGTGGAATGAGGAAGTCAGAAGAAACAGATGATAAGTGAAAGTTGCTCGGCTTCCACAAAACAGCAAGATGGCGGGAAGCAAGTCTTGATACCAACACTCGGCGAAGAGCGTCGAGAGTTGCAAGACAGAGCTGGAAGACTAGCGTAAAAGGAAACCTCATGTCTACCCCGTGTTATTTCATTTATTAAAAAAAAAAAAAAAAAAAATCTTGAGAGTTTCAGTCACTGCAGCGTACAATGTTGACGTTATGACTAAACTTCTGGAGTACTTAAGTTAATAAGTCCATATGGATCCTTCATTGAAATTCTGCTAATACTGTGAAATCCCGATTTCTAAATATGAGTGACAAGACTCTGTCAAAGCTCAGCATAGTAACACCATAATAACCGTAAACTACTAGACAAAATAACCTAGCAGATCTTATAAGAATTTGAGCACGGTAGTTTCGCAAATGATAAACTTATCTAAGAACAAGATTGAAAGCTCACCATAAAGAATTGAACCGAACACAGGCAACTGAGAACCGGTCATGGAATTAAAGTCAGGTCTGACGTTTTAGACGAAGAGAATACTGCGGTTGGTGCTTTACATAACTTTAAATAAAATTTTGTTCATTACTCTTCACATCACAGAAAACAAATAGTGAAGTATTTTGGAGAAAAAAAAAAATTGCAGGTTTACGATCAGGCTTGGTAAGGGATCGTGAGCAACTCGCATTTAAGTGTCTTAGAGAAGGACTTTAAAAGAATAACTAAATTAGGATGATGTTTAGAACAAGACTTGGGAGAACCAATGGGTTTCGTATACGGTTAGGTTTGTACCAAGGTTTGAAATCGAGTGTATATTTGTGTGTAATCGTTTTAGACTAACTGTCTTAACGGAAATTTGTACTGGGAGTGAAGGTTTTGGAGAGCTGTTGTTTCCCGATTATATTGATATGTGATAAGATCTACAGGACATGAGTGAACTAACATACAGAAAGAGGAAGTAATCGTAGCAGTGGTGAAGGAGGGCCTGTTGTTATTACAGTACAAATTATCGAAGAGCTGAAGCTCCGATCAATATTTTGTGAAGAGAGGAAGCTAAGTAAGGCTGAACAAATTGCAAAGAAGTGAGTAAACCTGTCGAAAATAACACCGTGTCATCAAATTGAAAATGAATTTACACAGCACCAGTACGGCAGAGTTGTAGACGTCGTCCATCAGAAAAAAATGGATAGAACTTTAATGAACATGATTTACTTTTAATAAGGTAAAGAAGGCAGAGTGAGTCTAAACAAACGTAAATAAAACGAATGACAAGGATTCGCTATTTAAAGGAAAAAACAGAAAACCCGCTATTCTTACTTTGAACATGAATTTAAGCCTAAGAATATCCTATTAAAAGACCGGCGTGGACGTAACAGTAATAAACAAAAATGTATAGGATGACAAAGGATATGGTGACAGAATGCGTTTCCCTAACTTAAGATGAATCTATTAGAGGAGGAAGCAAGGATGAGAAAAGCGCTAAAAACACACGAACGAAGGTAATACCTCATTGACAACGGGCACATGTACTGTCGACTGTAAAATTTTGTTGCACAGATGGCCAATGAAAGAGCCAATGAGAATTCCCTACTTGACTATCGATACTACTATTATTATTGAAGGTATGTTTTATTATAACGTTATTGAAATACGGATGGCAATAAAAATAAATCTTTCCGAAAATAAAGAAAAGGGTAAAGAGGTAGGACCAATAAATCACCTTTGAACATGAACTCGTTTGAACACATGGATCGTACCATCTCGGCACAAAAGATTAATAATAATCTAAAGAAAAAGCGGGGAATCAGACGGTTTTTTTTTATTTCAATTAACTTTATTCCATAAATAACAGCAACGTGAATCTCATCATAAATATTTTATATAACAACCCACAAACAAAGCAACGGAAAAGACAAGTAACAAGTAACATAAATATTGTGTTAAACGATCTAAAAACAAAACAAAACAGAAAACACATAGGTTATGAAGGAGAAAAAAGAAATAGCATAAATACATCATAAATATTGTCTACAAAAACACCCCCAGAGAAACAAAACAGAACATTACTTAATATAGAAAAATTACTTTGACTGTAACAATGGCAATATTGAAACACTAAGCCCACATCAATCTAAATTTCAAAAACAAAAACAAAAATTCAACCTAGATTCATAATTCAAAATTAAGTTGGATCTATAATTGAAAATTCCAAATTCAGTTGAAATCCAACTTCATAAATCAAAAATGCGTTCGAACCGAAATTCAGAACTTTCAAATGGCTACCAAAAATGTAATTCTCCTGCGCTAATCACCTTCCACATTTTCCTCATTTCGTTGTTATGGTTGTAGTATAGGTTCCAGGTCTCGCTACGGTCATGCTTCTGCCGACGTGGATGTGGCCTTGGCCCGCGAAAACGCCCTTGACGTAGCCGTGCACGTGGGGCTTGGACTGCAGCATCACTGTGTGGGTCACCGTGGGTTTGGACGAAGCCACCGTGACCGTATGAGGCTTGTGGACCACGATCACCTCGTGATCCTCGTGGCTGCTCGGCGCCTCCTGGATCACGATCTGGGACGAGCTCGAGCCCCCGGAGCCGTGGTCGGGCTTTACCAAGTACACCACGTGGTCGCCGCCAATACTCCCGCCGGCCTCGCCCATCCCGTAGAAGTCCCAACCCCAGTTCGCTTCGTGCGACCCCAAGGTGACGGTGACTGGCCCCAGCGTGTCGGTCTCCTGGATGTACACGTGGGAAGGGGTCATGTACGTCGATACGGTCGTGTGCACCAGAATATGTGACGGTTTTTGTGTCTCCGTGACAGTGATAGCGACAGGGTGAGTAACCGTGATGTAGTGTGTAACAGGTTTGGTGATGACGACAGGGTCCTCGTCCTTGCTGCCCCCGCCAGTTCCGATGATGATGGGCTGCACGAAGGGAGGCTGGTGGTAGGCGGGAATGTGGTGATGGTGTCCGTGAGGGTCCAAGTGGCCAGTCGAGAGATGGCTGTTGATGATGATGCCGCGGGGGTATTCCTTCTCCGGCTCCTTCCCCTTGTACCATGCCTTGAGCTTCTCCATGAGCCTTCCTTTGCGCTCAGTCTCGCTCTCGGAACCCGCAGTACTAATCACGCTCTCGTTCGCTGCCTTGACCCCCGAGTGCGCGGCGACCGCTAACGGAGCCTCGGGCAGGCCGACGTCTTTGGCCGATGCCTCCTTCTCCGATTCTGAGGAGGAAGCTGCTGTTTAGAAAATGCGACTGATGGCCAGCGAAGGGAAGGTTACGACATAGGAGGTTATAATGCTGATAGGGATGGAAATAATAAACATAACAAGAATGACGATGGCAACACTTGTTTTCTTACGATTACGTAATCGGGATAATATTAATAATGATAACAACAAGACTTTTCATTATTAACATTACTGCTTATACACGTATAAATATTATCAGCTACTGTCACCCTCTTTTCTCCCCTGTTATCATCTTTATCCAAGTTCAAGAAAACAATTGCTTCAGATTACACGTAAGCAGCATTGCCACCACAGAATGTTCAGAAACGAATTATACCTTACTGTATAATATAAATGGTATCTTCACATTCATATTATCATTTTAGGCATTGTTTCTGTTAAGGAAGAAACGTACTATTCTAATGACACAAGCATTCTAGAAATCTCGAAGTGATACCATTTTAGTTATTTCATTCCAATCATATTTGTTTCTGTGGAAATAATTCAATATTCCCGGTCGCAAATTACTCCCACTAAGACAAGCATAGCTGTAAGTTCCCCAAAGTGCCTCGTCTCCTCCCTGGAGAAAATTCCGTCGAGGCCTAGTCAGAACACACAGCCGTGTAGTCGCTTTCTAATAATGGAACCAGTTCATTTTGAGAAAGCTTGCGCCAGACTCACCGGGTGGCGTTGCTTGTTGCTGTTTTTCCTGGACGTTGAGAATAGCAGGACCGACGGATCTCTCGCTCCTGTAGGAGAAGGAGTTAGGATCCACTCGGTGGTAGTGGGTCGCCAAAGGCCTGTCCTTCAGGTGCAGTTCCTCCAACGATCGTACGTCGTTCCTCTGGTGGCTGTCCGACGCCACCGCCGCCAGGACCAGCGCGGCGCCGATCAGCACCAAGGCGGTGTAACAGCGACATTGACGCTCGCCCTGGGCAGAGGGAATCAAATGTCCTTAAGTCACACTAATGATATGCATAAGAACACTCAAACATTCACACACACACACACACAAAGTAGTCATAAACAAACGATTGCTAGACCATCCTTGGTCGTCGCTACCTGATCGACGAAAAAACACCAAGTTAAACTACGAACAGGGAGTAACACACAGTTCTTAGTGTCGTGGGGAATGCCAAACGTCTTCACCACGAAAACACGCAGCCCGGAACTTTAAACGGAGTGGCAAACAGGCTTTTCCAGGGAAAACAGCTAGCCACCCTTATGGCAAATGATGCGAATGCGATGCTAGAGCCTGGATTTCGGCATTGTAAGTTACTTTTTGCATCACATTGTAAAATTTTATATGAAATTGCAACGCATTTGTTTTGCAAAATTCGAACGAATTGCAAAACTGTCATAGATATAAAAGAAGTTACAAATATTTTAATCTCAAGTCTGGGCTCTATCATCGCATTCGGACACTGCCGTAATGGAGCTTTCTTGGCCGACTATTTTGGAGGGGAAAAAATCAGCCTAACAATCCACGCGAGCTGTATGTACACGTGCACATGTATGCAAATATACCTTAATGGCCAAACTTAAAGGGTTTTATTGACTAGTCATTCAACTTCTAGAAAATCTATACAATGGCAGTCTATACGCAAACCGGTCCGTAGCATCAGCTAGTCATGCAACTCTAGTGATAGTAAGAAGTGTCGCCGTCTCTGGCGTAAAATATATGCAATACTTGCGCACACACACACATATATATTAATATGTTTCTGTGTGTTCACATATATGTACAATAAATATATGTGTATGTATATGCAAACCCATATATATATATATACATATATGTACACTATATATTATATATATATACATATATATATGGATATGTATAATATATATATATGTGTGTGTGTGTGTGTATTTGCGTGTGCGGGCGTGTTCATTTAGCCTTGCGTGAAGCCAGTAATCTCTTCCAACAAGGTCAAACAACCATCCGAACCCTTTGTAGTTTTACCTAAGGAACACGGTAATTGTAACTTTTTATTACGGGGCAAAAACGTCTAGATCATCACAACATTCATCTCTATCACCAGTACTATCGGGCGTTTTAATTACAAAATGAGCTGGTATGTTTGTGTATTGATTATATATTATGTTAGGCCTCTGGATAAAAGTTAATAGAAGCAAATGGAATAAATGTATCAATGTTCCATGCATGCCCTTGTGTTTCAAATAGCTCCATGGTACGATATATATATAAATGTAAGTATACATATGTTTATCCACATATATGTATATATGTATGTTAGTATATATATACTTATTTATTATATATATATATATATATATATATACATACACATGTGTGTGTGAGTGTGTAGCCAAGTGTGTGGGTCTGTGTGTTTGTCTGTGTTTACAATTAGATGCGAATACTTATGCATCCAATATATATTGTATATGGATGTGCATCTTTACTTATCTATCTATCTGTCTATCTATACACACATATATATGTATATATACATATACATATATATGTGTATATATATGTATATATATACATATATATGTATATATGTATATATATATATATATATATATATATATATATATATATATATATGAAGTTGATGGATATATAATATATATATACAGAGAGAGAAAAAGAAAGAGAGAGAGGGAGAGAGAGATAGAGAGAGAGAGAGAATGGGAGAGAGATAGAGAGAGAAAGAGAGAGAAAGTGAGAGAGAGAGAGAGAGAAAGAGAGGAGGAGCGAGGGAAAGTGAGAAAGAAAGAAAGAGAGAGAAAAAGAGAGAGAGGAAATATGAGAGAGACAATAAAATAAAAAAAGATAAGAGAAAGAAAGCGAGAGAGAAAAATAAAGAAAGATAAAGCTGATGTATATATACAGAGAGAGAGATTGAGAGAGAGGGAAGGAGAGGGATAGATAGAGAGAGAGAGAATATGGAAGAGACAATAAAGAAAAAAATAGAAAGAGAGAGAAAGAAAATGAAAAAAGAGAAAAAAACGAGAGAGATATAGAGAGATAAATAGATATATATAGACAGAGATAGAGAGAGAGAAAGAATGAGGGAGAGACACACACAGATAAATAGATATATTGATAGAGAGGGGGAAGAGAGAAGAAAAATGAGAGAAGAGAAGAAAAAAGGTTAAAGAAGAAGAAAAAAGAAATGATTATGATATATATCTGTATGTGAGTATGTGTATGTATATATATATATATATATATATATATATATATACATACGCACATATATAGAGAGAGAATGGGGGAAACAGAGAAACAGAGAAAGAGGGCGAGAGAGAGAGAATGAGGGAAAAAGAAAGAAAGAGAGAGGGGGAAACAGAGAAAGAGAGAAAGGAAGAAAAAATGAAATACAGAATTAGAAAGGCGTAAAAGAAGAAGGTGAAGAAGACGAAAATAAGTGAATGATGTGAGAGAGAGAAAGAGATAGAGAGAAAGAGAAAGAAAGAGAAACTCATTTTCTTTTTACGGGAAGTCACATATACAAACAATATGTGAAAATATGACATATCCCCCCCCCCCCCTTATCATGAGAATTAAAAGCAATAATACTAAAGTGTATTCTGAAGCCGGCTTTGTGATGCAAAAAGTTCAACAGTCACGATTTTTTTTTTTTTTTTTTTTTTGCGTCGGTCACTCACCATCGTTCCCGGAGTCCAGAAGCAATGTCCAAACTTCAGAGAGTATCAATTCTTAGATTTCAGCAGAGTCCGTATTGCTCAGAGTCCAGGAGAGTCTCCGTACAGCTCAGCTTTTCAGCAGGGACGCTACAGCCCACAGTTTACTAGAGTCTCCGTACAGTTCAGAGTACAGCAAAGTCTGAACTCCGAGTCAGTCAAAGCGGAGGAACGTGGTGTGTGCTCTCCGGACCAGCGTGAGAGGTGGACTGACAGTCAGCGGGCGCGGGCGTGTAAGGTCAAGTCTCAGGCCGAGACCATCCTTCCTCTGGCAGGGGAAAAAAAACGTGCTTGCATGAGGTTGCCATTAATAATGTTACAAAATAGATTTTCAGTCGAATACGCCATTCCTTCGCCGCTATTCGAGTTCTGTCCTGCGTCAAGGAACATGATAGGTCTAAGTCTTGTAATGATTAGTGTATTCGCGATTACTATCAAGGGGAAAATTCGTTTCCAATTTCGATATGGAGCGCCCTTCGACTTTCACTTCGAGTAGCAGAAAGTGCCAATATTTTTTATTTTTTTCAATGTGGAAAGTCAAAAGCTTTCAATATACGTACACAAATCTGCTCAGACCCACCTACACATACACAATCCAACATTCACACTCTTCTTCACTCCTCCACAAACTTGTACGCACTGTATAGTGCATATGTGTATACATATTAGTGTGTGTACGCATGTATGTATAAAAGGTATGAATGAGAATGAATATCACAATACAAGAGATGTATTTAGATATATTTCTTATATTGGGAAGATATTCATTCTCATTCTTGCCATTTATACATTTTTTTTCAAGACGAATACGGTTCATATATATATATATATATATATATATATATATATATATGTGTGTGTGTACATGGGGAGAGAGAGAGATATGAATTTTGAGTTTGAGACCTAAAGATATTAAGTGCACAAAATGTATAAGGAAAAAAACATGATAGTATATAAACTTGTGTGAGTATAAAACAAAGATAGCACATTCATGGAACTCTGACAAACACACATGCACACGCACACACACACATATATACATATGTATACACACATGCGTGTGTGTACATATATATGTATGTGTGTCTACATATATATGTATATATATGTATATGTATATGCATAACTATATATACAATAAATATAGGTGCATACGTAAATATATATAGGTATATATACATACATACATACGTACATACGTATATATATATAATTCTAAATTCTGAAAGTGCAATAGCTTTATTTAATCACTAATATCTTGATCGACGTCCTTATCTAGAAAACAATAATAAAGTAAAAAAAGAAAGAAAGAAACAATCTTCAATCAAGAAGGACGATTTGGTTATATTTCATTTTCTTTCTTTTCTTTTCTTTTTTCTTTACTGCTTCATTTTTTGAAAGGGAAAAGGCAACTTAAATTAGTCGTCGTCAGTTGAATGATGCATCAGATTATGAGAGAGAGTATGAGAAAGAGAAAAGAGAAAGAGAGACAGAGCGAGAGCGAGAGAGAGAGGGGGGGAAGGAGGGAGGGAGGGAGGGAGAGACAGAGGCAGACAGACAGACAGAGGAAGGGACAAAGACAAAGCGAGAATGAGACAAACCGACAGACAAACAGACATACACAGATAAAGAGGCCCATCTCCATCTCCTTCTCTCCTCCCCCTTCACCTACCCCTCCCTCTTCCTCTTCTCTCCCTCTCCTTTTTCCCTCCCTCTCCCTCTTCCCCTTACCCCACTCTCCCTCTCCCTCTTCCCCCCATCCCCCTCCCCCAATTTCCCCCATCCCCCTCTCCCTCTCCCTCTCCCTCTCCCTCTCCCTCTCCCTCTTCCCCCCATCCACCTGTCCCTCTTCCTCTTAATAATCTTCGCATGACAACAATAGCTCGGGTCCCTGTCTGACTCTTCTGAGGATCTCGTTGGACACTCGGTCGGTGTAAGGGGAGCGCAACATCCTGCACTTGAACCACATTTATGCGGCTTCTATAAAGACACATTAGCTAATCTTAGCCTAAGCGGTAAAAGGGAAGGCAAGCAAGCTAGAGGTAGGCCGAGAATAATATTCCTCGGCAATTTCAATTTACAAACACCTCGATGCCTCTACGACAAAGCTCGACAACGGAAAACATGGCGGCAAGGAGTTCGTCAAACACACTGTGATGGCACATAAAAAAAGGTTTTGGGTAAACAGGAGTTTTATTTTATTCATTTTTGAGATTGTTTACTTTAAAGTTTTAAAATACTGTTTGTGTTTGATATACGTATATTGCGGGAGAAGGAGGTCCATAGCTTTAATCAGATTTTATTTAAACGGGACCGTGACTCCATAAAAGGTTGAGAACTACTGATTTACATACTCAAGAAGAGGGAATCCGGACTAAGCAACGTCTTTGGCGCAGAGGGAGATCTGTCTCTGCATAACCCTTACACGGCTTAATATTACGTCCTAGCTGAGAGTGGCGGCTGGCGTAATATTACGTCCTATGTGAGAGAGGCGGCTTGCGTAATATTACGACCTAGTTGAGAGAGGCGGCTGGTGTACTATTATGTCCTAGTTGGGAGTAGCGGGTCTCGTAATATTCCGGAATCTATTTAATATTTTTTGTATATATCATTTTTTTTCGCCAGGATTTGGAAGAAAAAAATAGCTCACGTTACATTTACTGGCACTATTTATCACAAGACCAATTCAAGATAATCATCACGAATTCCGTCTTTATGAAGCCATGTAATATATCCATATTCACATGGAAATACAGTGTTGCCAGTCTAGCGATTTTCTCGCTAGATCTAAAGTTTCTGAATTATGATCTAGCGAGGAAAAAATGAAATTTACTCTATAATGTCCGATTTCTAAAGTCTTTTTTTTATTAGCTTGAAAATGAAGAGCTTTTACGTCTAACGGGTATTAAAGTCCATAAGTGACAACACTGCGAAGATATAGTATAGCAACTTATTATCATATTTGGTTGAGAAATTTTCAACCTCGATTCGTCGATTTCTCCGTTCTCGATTTTGCTTTCGTGGGTACACCAATGGGACCATATTATAATTATTACTACTACTACTATTATTATTATTATATTTATAATTACTACTACTACTTATGGCGTGATGAAATGTTTTTTTTTCTTTTTTTCTTTTTTTAATCAGTCAATTTGAATTGCTTTCCACGGCTTACAGATTGATAAACAAATAATCAAACAATCAAATTCATGGAAGCTATGACAACGAATAATAGCATTACGTTCTACAAGGAACATATACAGACTTCTGAGGTGCGACGGAAAATTTGATTTTTCAGCCAAGGAAATCGATATTACGACAATATTACGACATATGTGTGTTTCGTTTATTGTTTTGACTACCGAAACTGTTTCAGAAATGTCTGTGCGCTTCTAAGTTGTCCACTGTTTTTCGTTTCGTCTCGCTTTGTTTTTGTTTTACGGGACGAGGCGCTTGCGATGTTCTGCGCAATTGGCAAGTGAAAAAAAAAAGAAAAAATGAGGCATTTTTAACCTCATGCGTATGACACAATGTTTTCTAGGTGGAATGAGGAAATCAGAAGAAACAGATAAGTGAGAGTTGTTCGGCTTCCACAAAACAGCAATATGGCGGGAAGCAAGTCTCTGATACCAACACTCGGGGAATAAGAGTGCCGAGAGTTGCAAGAAAGGGAAACCTCATGTTTACCTCGTATCATGTTATTTATTAAAAAAAAAAAAAAAAAAAAAAAAAAAAAAAAAAAAAAAAAAAAAAATCGATTTTTCTTTTTCTTGTCCTTTTTGGGTATCTTGAGAGTTTCAATCACTGCAGCGTACAGTGATGGCGTTATGAGTGTATATGAATCCTTAACTGAAATTCTGATAATACTGTGAAATTCCGATTTCTAAATATGAGTGACAAGACACTGTCAAAGTACAGCATAGTAACACAATAATATCCGTAAACTACTAGATTATATACCCTAGCAGATCTTATAAGAATTTGTACACGGTAGTTTCGCAAATGATAAACTTATCTAAGAACAAGATTGAAAGCTCACCATAAAGAATTGAACCGAACACAGGCAACAGAGAACCGGTTTTGAAATTTAACATAAGCTGTTCCACGAGCATTTATTGGTCCTACCTCTTTACCCTCTTCTTTATTTTCGGGAAGATTTCTTTTATTGCTATACTTATTTCAATAACGTTATAATAAAACATAACTTCAGTATTAATACCAGTATTGATAGTCACGTAGAAAATACTCATTAGCTTTTTCGTGAATGAGTACTTGTGGAGCCATCTGTGTGCAACAAAATTCTACAGTTAACAGTACATGTGCCCGTTGTCAATGGGTTATTACCTTCGTTCGAGTCGTTTTAGCGTTTTTCTCATCCTTGCTTCCTCCTCCAATAAATTCATCCATTGATAGGGAAACGTAGCGTCCTGTCACGATGTATTTTGTCATCCTATATATCCTTGTTTATCACTGTTACATCCACGCCGGTCTTTAAATAGGATATTCTTACAATTAAATTCATGTCCAAAGTAACAAAGGCGGGTTTTCCGTGGTTTTTCCTTTAAATAGCGAATCCTTGTCGTTCGTTTTACTTACGTTTGTTTATACTCATTCTCCCTTCTTTAGCTTACCAAAAGTCTATCTAGCAAATCATGTTCCTGTAGTTCTATCCATTTTTCTTCTGATGGACCACGTCTAAAACTCTGCCGTACTGGTGCAGTGTAATTTCATTTGCTATTTAACGGCACAGTGTTTTTTTCGACAAATTTAGTCAGTTCTTTGCAATTTGTTCAGCCTTACTTTTCTTCCTCTCTTCACAAAATATTGATCGGAGCTTCAGCTCTTCGATAATTTGTACTGTAATAACAACAGGCCCGCCTTCACCACTGCTACGATTACTTCCTCTTTCTGTATGTTAAGTTTCACCCATGTCCTGTAGATTTTATTACCGTATGATATCAATATAATCGGGAAACAGTAACTCTCCAAACCCTTCACTCCCAGTACAAATCTCCGTTAATAAAGTTAGTCTAAAATGATTACAAAGAAATATACACTCGATTTCAAACCTTGGTGCAAACACTGCGTTATACGAAACACATCGGTGCTCCCAAGTTTTGTTCTAAACATCATTCTAATATATTTATTCTTCTAAAGTCCATTCTCCTAAGACACTTAAATGCGAGTTGTCCCCAATCCCTTACCAAGCCTAATTGCAAACCTGCAACTTTTTTTCCAAGCAACTGGTAAATACTTCACTCTTTGTTTTCTGTGATGTGAAGAGTAAGGAACAAATTTGTATTCAAAGTTATGTAAAGCACCAACCGCAGTATTCTCTTCGTCTAAAACGCCAGACCTGACTTTAAACAAGGTTAAAAAGCCAAAATCACATTTGAACATGAACACGTTTGAGCACGTGGATCGTGACATCTCGGCACAATAGAATGATAATAATATAAAGAAAAACGGGAAGTTAAACATTTGTTTTTTTATTATTATTATTAAATCTATTCCATAAATAACAGCAACATGAATCTCATAAATATTTTGTATAACAACCCACAAAAAAGCAACGGAAAAGACAAGTAACAATTAACATAAATATTGTGTTAAACGATCTAAAAACAGAAAAAAAAAACACATAGCTTATGAAGGAGAAAAAACAACTTACATAAATACTTCATAAATACTGTCTACGAAAACACCTCAGAGAAACAAAACAGAAAATTACTTAACAATGAAAAAAATAACTTTGACCGTAACAATGGCAATATTGAAACATCAGTCCTACTGGATTACCCTTCAATAAACTTATTTTCTGTATAGTGATTTTTAAAAATATCTATCTATCTGCCACCAGAGTATTCAGTGTGTCAAGACTTATAATACTTCTAAACAATCACATATTAATCCAATTCCAATAAATTAAGATTAGAATTGACTTTCACTTGTCTTTGAGCTATGGCATTTATATATATATATATGAAGAAAAAAAAAGCAATTGCCATTCTACTTTACGGCAAAAAGAGGTTTAAATGTGAGGTTTAAATTCCCGTCATGGACCTCTCTTCTCCTTTTCTTCCGGTTTCATTTTCCTTATTATAATTTCCCCTTTTCTTTTAATCTTTGTTTGTTTTTCCTTCTTTTAATCTTTTTTTTTCACTTTCCTTCTGTTCTTCTTCCTTTTTCTTTTCTTCTTCTTTTGCTTCCATCTTTTTCTTCATTTCTTGTATTCTTCTGCTTCTTCTTCTCCTTAACCGCAGTGTGTACAGCCGGGCATGTTTACTATGAAAACGTTTAAGAAGTAAATGCTAATTAATATGATAATAGTTATGATAATGATAAAAATGATAGTGATGATAATAATAATCATAACACCAATGATGATAACAATGACGGCAGTAATAATGATAACAATAATGATAATAATGTTTATACAAATGTTAGTAGTAATGAGAATGATATAAAAAATGTTGACAGCTAAGCACAACGAGAGTAAAATCATCAGTGTGTTTGAAGCTACACAACATTACGTTAAAGAATTGATTTTATGTAAGACTTGGACATGCTAAAAAGTGAGAACAATTGATATTTTGTGCATTTTAAATGATCTCATGTCAAAAATTTAAATTCAGTTCAATCCTAAATTCCAAATTCAGTTCGAACCGAAATGTAAATTTCAAAAACAAAAATCAAACTTGAGCTAAAAAATCCAAATTCATTTAGAATTATAACTGGATATTCCAAATTTAGTTGGAATCCAATTTCACAAATCAAAAATCTGTTCGAACTGAAATTCAGAACTTTGAAATGGCAGCCAAAAATGTGATTCTTCCTCACCAGTGGCCGTTGTTATGGTTGTAGTATAGGTTGCAGGTCTCGCTACGGTCATAGTTCTGCCGACGTGGAAGTGGCCTTGGCCCGCGAAAACGCCCTTGACGTAGCCGTGCACGTGGGGCTTGGACTGCAGCATCACTGTGTGGGTCACCGTAGGGTTTGGACGAAGCTACCGTGGATTTGGACGAAGACACCGTGACCGTATGAGGCTTGTGGACTACGATCACCTCGTGATCGTCTTTGTCGAATAGCGATGAGACCTGACTGTCGAATTTGTCTTTGATTCCCTTCCCCACGTTGTAGATGCCGCTGAAAGTGTCCTTGATCGTCTGGATACCTTTGTTCAGCACGTGGCCGGGGGACTCGATGACCATCACCTCGGACGTGGTCGGCTTGTCCCCCGACCCCGCGCTCGGCGCCTCCTGGATCACGATCTGGGACGAGCTCGAGACCCCGGAGCCGTGGCCGGGCTTTACCAAGTACACCACATGGTCGCCGCCAATGCTCCCGCCGGCCTCGCCCATCCCATAGGAATTCCAACCCCAGTTCGCTTCGTGCGACCCCAAGGTGACGGTGACTGGCCCCAGCGTTTTGGGCTCCTGGATGTAAACGTGGGAAGGGGTCATGTACGTCGATACGGTCGTGTGCGTCAGAACATGTGACGGTTTTTGTGTCTCCGTGACAGTGATAGCGACAGGCTGAGTAACCGTGATGTAGTGTGTAACAGGTTTGGTGATGACGACAGGGTCCTCGTCCTTGCTGCCCCCGCCAGTTCCGATGATGATGGGCTGCACGAAGGGAGGCTGGTGGTAGACGGGAATGTGGTGATGGTGTCCGTGAGGGTCCAAGTGGCCAGTCGAGAGATGGCTGTTGATGATGATGCCGCGGGGGTCTTCCTTCTCCGACTCCTTCCCCTTGTACCATGCCTTGAGCTTCTCCATGAGCCTCCCTTTGCGCTCAGTCTCGCTCTCGGATCCCGCAGTACTAATCACGCTCTCGTTCGCTGCCTTGACCCCCGAGTGCGCGGCGTCCGCTAACGGAGCCTCGGACAGGCCGACGTCTTTGGCCGAAGCCGCCTTCTTCTCCGCCTCTGAGGAATAAGCTGCTGTTTAGAAAATGCGACTGATGGCCCTTCAGATTACACGGTAAGCAGCATCGCCACCACAGAATGTTCAGAAACCAATCAAACCTTATTGTACAATATAAATGATATCTTCACATTTATATTATCACTTTTTACCATTGTTTCTGCGAAAAATATCAAATGACACAAGAATTCTAGAAATCTCAAAGTGATACCATTTTAGTTATTTCACTCCAATCATAATTGCTTCTGTGGAAATAATTTAATATTCCCGGTCGCAAATTACTCCCACTAAAGCGGCTAAGACAAGCGTAGCTGTAAGTTCCCCAAAGTGCCTCGTCTCTTCCTCCCTGGAGAAAATTCCGTCGAAGCCTGGTCAAAACACACAGCCGTGTAGTCGCTTTCTAATAATGGAACCAGTTCATTTTGAGAAAGCTTGCGCCAGACTCACCGGGTGGCGTTGCTTGTTGCTGCTTTTCCTCGGCGTTGGGAATAGCAGGACCGACGGATCTCTCGCTCCTGTAGGAGAAGGAGTTAGGATCCACTCGGTGGTAGTGGGTCGCCAAAGGCCTGTCCTTCAGGTGCAGTTCCTTCAACGATCGCACGTCGTTCCTCTGGTGGCTGTCCGGCGCCACCGCCGCCAGGACCAGCGCGGCGCCGATCAGCACCAAGGCGGTGTAACAGCGACATTGACGCTCGCCCTGGGCAGTGGGAATCAAATGGCCTTGTTTAAGTTACACTAATGATATGCAAACATTCACACGCAAGAAAATGCAAACTGGATTCATCCTTTTTGCTAGAGCATCCTGGGTCGTCGCTCTCTGATCGACGAGAAAACTCCAACAAGTCAAACAGGGAGTAACACACAGTTCTTTGAGTTGTGGGGAATGCTATAACACGCAGCCCGGAATTTTAAACGGAATGAGAAACAGGCATTTCCAGGGAAAACAGCTAACCACCCTTATGGCAAATGCGAAAGAAATTATTTTGATATGTATAAATGTATATATATATATCTGTGTGTGTGTGTATATGTAGATAAAATGAGGGAAACAGGAAAAAAGAAAGAGAGAGAGAAACAGAGAAAGGAAAGAGAGAGAAAGGATGAAATGCGAAATTAGAAAGATGTAAAGGAAGGTGAAGAGGAAAAGAAGTGAATGAAGTGAGAGAGAGAGAGAGAATGAGGGAGACACACAGACAGACAGATGAAGACAAAGAGATAGATAGAGAAAGAGGGAGGGTGGGAGAAAGAGAGAGAGAGAGGGAGGAGAGAGAAAGAGGAATAGTGAGAGAAGAGAAAAAAAAATAAAGGAAAAGAAAAGGAAGAAAGAAATTATTATAATATATATGTGTGTATGAAAGGATGGAATGCAGAATTAGAAAAACGTAAAAGAAGGTGAAGAAGAGGACAAGAAGTGAATGAAGTCAGAGAGGTAGAGAGAAAATAGGAGAGAAAGATAGAAAGAAAGAGAGATATACAAACAATATATGAACTATCCTATATATCTTTCCCTTTATCATGGGAATCAAAAGCAATAATACTAAAGTGTATTCTGAAACCGACTTTGTGATGCAGAGTGTTCAAGAGTCACGATTTCCTGGAACACAATATATATTATATATATATATATTTTTTTGCGTCGGTCACTCACCATCGTTCCCGCAGTCAAGAAGCAGTGTCTTAGATTTCAGTAGAGTCCGTACTGCTCAGGAGAGTCCAGGAGAGTCTCCGTACAGCTCAGCCTTTCAGCAGAGACGCTACAGCCCACAGTTTACTAGAGTCTCCGTACAGTTGAGAGACCAGGAGAGTCTGAACTCCGAGTCAGTCAAAGCTCTCGCGGAGGATCGTGGCGTGTGCTCTCCGGACCAGCGTGAGTGGTGGACTGACAGTCAGCGGGCGCGGGCGTGTAAGGTCGAGTCTCAGGCTGAGACCATCCTCTGGCAGGGGAAAAAACGTGCTTGCCTGAGGTTGCCATTGATAATGTTCCAAAGTACTTTTTCAGTCGAATACGCCATTCCTTCGACGCTATTCGAGTTCTGTCCTGCGTCAAGGAACATGATAGGCTTACGTCTTGTAATGTTTAGTGTATTCGCGATTACTATCACGGGGAAAATTCGTTTCCAATTTCGATATGGAGCGCCCTTCAACCTTTACACTCTCCTCCACAAACGTGTACGCATTTTACAGTGCATATGTATATATGTGTGGGTTTGTATGTATAAAACGTATGAATAGAATGAATATCTTCACAATACAAGATATGTATTTAAATACATCTCTTATTTTGGGAAGATATTCATTCTCATGCTTGCCATTTATACATTTATCAACATGAATACGGTTCATATATGTGTTTATGTACATAGGGATAGAGAGAGACCTAAAGTTTGAGTTTGAGACCTAAAGATAATAACTGCACAAAATGTATAAGGGAAAATAAAACATGAAAGTATATAAACTTGTGAGAGTATAAGACAAAGCAAATTTATGGAACTCACATGCACACGCACACACACCACACACACATATATACATATGTACACACATGCGTGTGTGTGTGTGTGTGCATATATATGTATGCATATATTTACATATATACATATATATGTATAAATACATATATATGCATATATGTTATATGTATATGAGTGTATATACACATAATACTAATACTAATAATAATAATAATAATAATTGTGTGTGTGTACATATATATGTATGTATATGTATATGTAAAACTATATATATATAATATATATAAGTGTATATGTAAAAATATATATAGGTATATATATACATACATACATATACACGTACATACGTATATATATATATATATATATATATATATATGTATATATATATAATTCTAAATTCTGAAAGTGCAATAGCTTTATTTAATCACTAATATCTTGATCGACGTCCTTATCGATAAAAAAAGTGAGAGGGAGAAATAGATAGAAAGAGAGAGAAGAAGGAAGGAGAGGGAAAGAAAGGAAGAAGTGGGAGAGGGAAAGGGGAAGGAAGAGAGAGAAAAAGACAAAAGTATTTTCTTCTTTTACCTCATTTCTATACTTATTACCATTATCGTCTCCCTCCTCTTGCTTTCCCCCACTTTCCTTCCCCCCATTCTCCCTCCTCTCTTTTCTCTCCCCTTTCTTTCCTTTATAACTACAATTCTTTCCCCTTTTCTCTCTCTCTCTCTTTGTCTCCCAGCCAACCACCAATCCTCCATACCTTCCTTCCTCTCTCTCCATCCCCATCTCCTTCTCTCCTCCGCCTTCACCTGCCCTCCCTCTTCCTCTTCTCTCCCTCTTCCCCCATCCCCCTCTCCCTCTCCCTCTTCCCCCCAACCCCCTCTCCCTCTCCCTCTTCCCCCTATACCCCTCTCCGTTTCCCTCTTCCCCCATCCCCTCTCCCTCTCCCTCCTCCCCCCCATCCCCCTCTCCCTCTTAATAATCTTCGCATGACAAAAAAAGTGGTAAAATCTTCCAAAGTTTGTGTAATGGCAAAGTTTCTTAACATCGGGCTCCACAAGGATCAGATAAAAAGTAACCTTTATATTCGCTATACCTTTTGCCTTTACGGATTGCGTATCCGAGGAATTGGAGTTGTACACCCATCAATTGCAGAAGCTCGCGTCCCTGTCCGACTCTTCTGAGGATCTCGTTGGACACTCGGTCGGTGTAAGGGGAGCGCAATATCCTGCACTTGAATCACATTTCTTCGGCTTCTATAAAGGCACATTAGCGAATCTTAGCCTAAGCGGTAAAAGGGAAGGCAAGCAAACTCGAGGTAGACCGAGAATAGCATTCCTCGGCAATTTCAATATACAAACACCTAGGTGAGAGTGGCGGCTGGCGTAATATTATAACGGAGATACGGTGTTACTAATCTAGCGATTTTCTCGCTAGATCGAGAGTTTATGAATTATTATCTAGAAGGGGAAATATAAATCATCTCTATAATTACCGATTTCTAAAGTCTTTTTTTATAGTTTGAAAAATGAGGAGCTTTTACGTCTGACGGGTATTAAAGTCCAGTCTAGCGGTTTTGTGGAAACATCAGTGACAACACTGTGGGGGTAGTATAGCAACTTTCTCCGTTCTTGATTCTGCTTTCGTACTTACACCAGTGGGACCAGCTAACTCTTTGCTCCGTCTAAAGTCGCCCGTTTTGGCGTTTGGACTTTCTTTTCTGGACATGCTATAATTCTGGTCCTCACACGAAGCCCTACATTATCATTATTACTACTATTAGTATCATTATAGTTATTATTATCATTACTACTACTTATGACGTGATGATTTTTTTTCCCTATCAGTCAATTTATGTTGCCCATCTTAACTGCCTTCTGCTGCTATGCTTGACAGCTGACTGGTAGAAACTATTTCAAAACTGATTGATAAGAATATAAACAAACAATTTGGTATATGTTGATAATAGAATTGAACATATTTTCCTGGAGCTCTAAAAACAGGGAAGGTCACTACTGACATATTCACTTTGTAAAGTAACAGCTTTACAGACTGATACACAAGTAATCAAACAATCAAATACGGACTTTGTTTTGTTTTTGTTTTACGGGACGAGGCGCTTGCGATGTTCTGCGCAATGGACAAATAAAAGAATTGAAATGAATTAGGCATTTTTAACCTGATGCGAGGTTTAACAATGTTTTTTAAGTGGAATGAGGAAGTCAGAAGAAACAGATGACAAGTGAGAGTTGCTCAGCGTCCACAAAACGGCAAGACGGCGGGAAGCAAGTCTCTGATACCAACAGTCGGGGAACAAGAGTGACGAGAGTTGCAAGACAAAGCTGGAAGACTAGCGCAAAAGGAGTACTTAAGTTAATAAGTGCATATGAATCCTTAATTGAAATTCTGCTAATACTGTCAAATCACGATTTCTAAATAGGAGTGATAAGACACTGTCAAAGTACAGCATAATAACACCATAATAACCGTAAAAAATTGGCAAGGTAATTTCGCAAATGATAACGCACTTAAACTTATCTAAGAACAATTCGCTTTTAAGTGTCTTAGGAGGACTTTAGAATAAATAAATAAGGATGATGTTTAGAACAAAATTTGGGAGCCCCTATGTGCTTCGTATACCGTAGGGTTTGTACCAAGGTTTGAAATCGAGTGTATATTTGTTTATAATCGTATTAGACTAACTTTATTAATGGAGATTCGTACTGGGAGTGAAGGATTTGAAGAGTTGCTGTTTCACGATTATATTGATATATGATTAGATCTACAAGACATGAGTGAAACTTAACATACAGAAAAAGGAAGTAAGCGTAGCAGTGATGCGGGGGGGGGGGGGGGGGGGGGCTGTTATCATTACAATACAAATCGAAGAACTGAAGCTCCCGATCAATATTTTGTGAAAAGGGGAAGCTAAGTAAGGCTGGACAAAGTGAAAAGAAGTGACTAAACCTGTCGTCCATCAGAAAAAAATGGATAGAACTTTAATGAACATGATTTGCTAGATAGACTTTTCATAAGCTAAAGACGGGAGAGTAAAACGAACGACAAGGATTCGCTATTTAAAGGAAAAACCACGAAAAACCCGCCTTTGTTACTTTACCTATTTAAAGACCGGCGTGCATGTAACAGTGATAAACAAGAATGTATACGATGACAAAGGATATGGTGACAGAATGCGTTTCCCTCTCAAAGGATGAATCTATTGAAGGGGGAAGCAAGTATGAGAAAAGCGCTACAAAGACTCGAACGAAGGTAATAACTCATTGACAACGGGTACACGCATTGTCGACTGTAAAATTTTGTTGCACAGATGCCTCCACAAGTACTCAGTCACGAAAGAGCAATGAGTATTCCCTACTTGACTATCGATATTGCTGCAGTTATGTTTTATTATAACGTTATTGAAATACGGATGTCAATAAAAGAAATCTTTCCGAAAATAAAGAAAAGGGTAAAGAGGTAGGACCAGTGAAATGCCTCTCGTGGAACAAATCATTTGAACATGAAGACGTTTGAACACGTGGATCGTAACATCTCGGCACAATAGATTATTAATAATAATGATACAAAGAAAAAGCGGGCAATGAAACTTTTTTTTTTCACTTATCTTTATTCCATAAATAACAGCAACGTGAATCTCATCATAAATATTTTGTATAACAACCCACAAACAAAGCAACGGAAAAGACAAGTAACAAGTAACATAAATATTGTGTTAAATGATCTAAAAACAGAACAAAACAGAAAACACATAGCTTATGAAGGAGAAAAACACAAGTAACATAAATACTTCATAAATATTGTGTACCGAAACACCCCCAGAGAAACAAAACAGAAAATTACTTAACATAAAAAAGTAATTTTGACCGTAATAAGGGCAATATTGAAACACTAAAATCAATCTTCCTGGATTAATGATACACCAGCTGTTTCATCCTTCAATAAACTTATTTTCTGTATAGTGAGGTTTTTAAATATATATATCTACCACCAGAGTATTCAGTGTGTCAAGACTTATACTTTTAAACAGTCAAATAGTAATCCAGTGTAATCTACAACTGCTGATTCCAATAAATTAAGATTAGAACAGACTCTCATTTGCTATTGGCATTTATATATATATATAAACAAAAACAAAACAAAAAACAGCAAGTGTCATTGTACTTTACGGCAAAAAGAGGTTTAAATGGGCGGTTCTAAGTCCCGTCATGGACCTCTCTTCTTCTTTTCTTGCGTTTTCCTTTTCTATTTTTTTAATTTCCCTATTTCTTTTCCTTTTTTCGCTTTCCTTCTTTTAATCTTTCCCCTTTTTCTTTTCTTTTTGTTTTCACTTTTCTTCTTTTCTTCTTCCTTTTTTACCTTTCCCATTTCCCTGCTTCCATTTTCTTTTCTTCTTATTTTGCTTCTTTTTTTTATTTTTCCTCTCCATCTTTTTCATTTCATTCTCTCTTCATTTCTTTTATTCATCTGCTTCTCCTTCTCCTTCACAAGGTCCCTAACTGCAGTGTGTACAGACGGGCATGAATGCTAATTGATATGATAATGGTAATGATAATGATGAAAATGATAGTGATAATAATAATAATCATAATACCAATGACGATAACAATGACAATAATAATAACAATGGTAATAATAATAATTATACAAATGCTAATAGTAATGAGAATGATAATAAAATGTTAACGTTGAACACTAAGCACGAGAGTGAAATTATCAGTGTCTGAAGCTAGACAACATTACGTTAAATAATAAATATTATGTAAGACTGGACATGCCAAAAAGTGAGTTCAATTGATATTGCATGCCTTTGAAATTATCTAAAATTGAGTTCAATCTCAAATTCAAAATCCAAATTCAGTTCGAACCGAAAAGTCAATTTCAAAAAACAAAAAAATCAAAATTGAGTTCAAACCCAGATTCATAATTCAAAATTAAGTTGGATCTATAATTGAAAATTCCAAATTCAGTTGAAATCCAAATTCATAAATCAAAAATGCGTTCGAACCGAAATGCAGAACTTTCAAATGGCTACCAAATATGTAATTCTGCGCTGATCACCTTCCACATTTTCCTCATTTCGTTGTTATGGTTGTAGTATAGGTTGCAGGTCTCGCTACAGGTCATGCTTCTGCCGACGTGGATGTGGCCTTGGCCCGCGAAAACGCCCTTGACGTAGCCGTGCACGTGGGGCTTGGACTGCAGCATCACTGTGTGGGTCACCGTGGGTTTGGACGAAGCCACCGTGACCGTGTGAGGCTTGTGGACTATGATCACCTCGTGATCCCCGTGGCTGCTCGGCGCCTCCTGGATCACGATCTGGGACGCGCTCGAGCCCCCGGAGCCGTGGTCGGGCTTTACCAAGTACACCACGTGGTCGCCGCCAATGCTCCCGCCGGCCTCGCCCATCCCGTAGAAGTCCCAACCCCAGTTCGCTTCGTGCGACCCCAAGGTGACGGTCACAGGCTCCAGCGTGTTGGTCTCCTGGATGTACACGTGGGAAGGGGTCATGTACGTCGATAGAGTCGTATGCACCAGGATATGTGACGGTTTCTGTGTCTCCGTGACAGTGATAGCGACAGGGTGAATAACCGTGACGTAGTGTGGAACAGGTTTGGTGATGACGACGGGGTCCTCGTCCTTGCTGCCCCCGCCAGTTCCGATGATGATGGGCTGCACGAAGGGAGGCTGGTGGTAGACGGGAATGTGGTGATGGTGTCCGTGAGGGTCCAAGTGGCCAGTCGAGAGATGGCTGTTGATGATGATGCCGCTGGGTTCTTCTTTCTCCGGCTCCTTCCCCTTGTACCATGCTTTGAGCTTCTCTATGAGCCTCCCTTTGCGCTCAGTCCCGCTCTCGGATCCCGCAGTTCTGGCCTCGCTCTCGTTCGCTGCCTTGACCCCCGAGTGCGCGGCGACCGCTAACGGAGCCTCGGGCAGGCCGACGTCTTTGGCCGAAGCCGCCTTCTCCGCCTCTGAGGAGGAAGCTGCTGTTTAGAAAATGCGACTACTGGCCAGCGAAGGGAAGATTACGACAGAGGTTATAATACTGAGAGGGATGGAAATAATAAACATAACAAGAATGACGATGGCAACACTTGCTTTCTTACGATTACATAGTAGTGATAATAGTAATAATGGTAACAATACTTTTCATCATTATTAGCATTACTGCTTATACACGTATAAATATTATCAGCTATAGTCACCCTTTTTTCTCCCCTGTTATCATCTTTATCCAAGTTCAATAAAACAATTGCTTCAGATTACACGTAAGCAGCATTGCCAACACAGAATGTTCAGAAACCAATCAAACCTTACTGTATAATATAAATGGTATCTTCACATTTATATTATCACTTTTTGCCATTGTTTCTGTTAAGGAAGAAACATACTATTCTTGATGTCTTCGAAAGAAATCAAATGACAGAAGAATTCTAGAAATCTCGAAGTGATACAACTTTAGTTATTTTACTCCTATCATAATTGTTTCTGTGGAAATAATTCAATATTCCCGGTCGCAAATTATTCCCACTAAGACAAGCGTAGCTGTAAGTTCCCTAAAGTGCCTCGTCTCCTCCCTGGAGAAAATTCCGTCGAGGCCTAGTCAGAACACACAGCCGTGTAGTCGCTTTCTAATAATGGAACCAGTTCATTTTGAGAAACCTTGCGCCAGACTCACCGGGTGGCGTTGTTTGTTGCTGCTTTTCCTTTGCCTTAGGAAGGGCAGGACCGACGGATCTCTCCCTCCTGTGGTAGTGGGTCGCCAAAGGCCTGTCCTTCAGGTGCAGTTCTTCCAACGATCGCACGTCGTTCCTCTGGTGGCTGTCCGACGCCACCGCCGCCAGGACCAGCGCGGCGCCGATCAGCACCAAGGCGGTGTAACAGCGACATTGACGCTCTCCCTGGGCAGAGGGAATCAAATGGTCTCGATTAAACCACACTAATGATATGCATAAGAACACTCAAACATTCACACACATACAAAGAAATAAAAACTGATCATAAACAAACGATGAAAACTGGATTAATCCTTTTTGCTAGACCATCCTGGGTCGTCGCTCCCTGATCGACGAGAAAACACCAAGTCAAACTACGAACAGGGAGTAACACGCGGGAGTTCTTAGTGTCGTGGGGAATGCCAAACGTCTTCACCACGAAAACACGCAGCCCGGAACGGAAATGTCGAACAGGCTTTTCCAGGGAAAACAGACAGCAACCCTTATGGCAAAAGATGCCAATGCGATGCTAGAGCCTAGATTTTGGCATTGTAAGAGTTACTTTTTGCATCACATTGTAAAGTTGTATATGAAATTGCAACGCATGTAAGTGTTTTTACAAAATTCGACCGTATTGCAAATGTCGTTGAATATAAAAGAAGTTACAAATATTTGTATTTGAATCTCAAGTCTGGGATCTCTTATCGCATTTGCACATTGTCGTAATGGAGGTAACTTTGTTTAAAAACCTGACCGACTATTTTGGTAGACAATACGCAAACCGGTCCGAATCATCAGCTAGTCATGCAACTCTAGTGATAGAAATTAAGAAGTGGCGCCGTCTCTGCCGTAAAGTAAATATATGCAATACTTACATACACACACACAAACACATATATTTGTGTGTATGTATTTGCGTGTGTGGGCGTGTTTATTTAGCCTTGCCTGAAGCCAGTAATCTCCTTCAACAGGGTCAAACAACCAACCCTTTGTAGTTTTACCTAAGGACCACGTGTGCGCGGCTTTGGAGGCACTAAACTTTTTATTACGGGACAAATACGTCTAGATCATCACAATCATCATTTCTATCACCAGTACTATCGGACGTTTTAATTACAAAATGAACTGGTATGTTTGTGTACTGATTATATATTATGTTATGTCTCTGGATGAAGTCCATTGAAAAGAAACGTTATCAGCACTTGGTTGTGACATTCAGATAAATGTTAATAGAAGCAAATTAAATAAATGTATCAGCGTTCCATACATGCCCATGTGTTTCAAATAGCTCCATGGTACGATATTTATATACAAATATACATATATAAATGTAAGTATACATATGTTAGTATACATATATTGTTTTATATATGATATACATATATATATATACACACACACATGTGTGTGAGTGTGTAGCATTGTGTGTATATATGCATACACACTTATAGTCACAATGCAGTTAAGAGAACTAAACGCAGGACTATAACACAATTGTCACATAATCAAAATAAGGTAAAGATAAGCAAAGAAAAGATAAATAGAAACAAAATCGGCTAAGTAACCACGCCCCCCCCCCCCCCAAAAAAAAAAAAAGAGGAAAAAACAGCCCGAGCATCTCAAACGAACAAAAAAAAAAACCTTGACCACGATCTAGTAAGGACCCTCAGCGAAATGAAATTACGAAGAAAATACTAGTGCAAAGAAAGCGTTCAGTGGGTACTCAGAGTACAGTGTACCGAGGGCAACGGAGTTACTGCAGTATGGGCGTGAAATGTTGCAATTCCTTGTCCGTTTTCCAAGCCATTTGGTGCAACGAGCAGAGAAAGCAGAATGCTACCGTTCGCGCGAGAAAAATGGTATTTAGGGTTTCGGTGATTATTTATTTGTGGGTCTGTGTGTTTGTCTGTGTTTACAAAATAGATGCGAATATTTATGTATCCAATATGTACTGTATATGGATGTGCATCTTTACTTATCTATCTGTCTATCTATACACACACACATATATATGTATAGATACATATACATATATGCGTGTGTGTGTATATATATATATATGTATATATACATATACATATATATGTATATTTGTATATATGAAGCTGATGGATATATATATATATATATATATTAGATATATATACGGAGAGAGAGAGAAAGAGAAAGGGAGAGGGAGAGAGCAAGAGAAAGGGAGAGGGAGAGAAAAAGAATGAGAGAGAGAATGAGAGAAAGAGATAAAGAGAGAGAGAGAGGAGAAGCGAGGGAGAGGGAGAGAGAAAGAAAGAGAGAGAGAATATAAGAGAGAGACAATAAAAGAAAACATGATAAGAAAAAGAAAGCGAGAGAGAAAAAGAAAGATAAAGCTGATATATATATATATATATATATATATATATATACACACACATACAGAGAATGAGAGAAGGAGATATGAAGCTGATGGATAAATATATACAGAGAGAGAGATAGAGACAGGGAAGGAGAGGGATAAAGAGAGAGAGAGAGACAGGGAGGGAGAGGGATAAAGAGAGAGAGAATACGGAAGAGACAATAGAAGAAAAAAAATGATAAGAGAAAGAAAGCAAGCGAGAAAGAAAATTAAAGAAAAAGAGAAAAGAATAAAGAGAGAGAATGAGGGAGACACACACACAGATAGATAGAGAGAGAGGAGGGCTGGGGAAGAGAGAGACGGAATGAGCGAAGAGAAAATAAGGTTAAAGAAGAAGAAAAAAAAAAAAAAATATTATGATATATATATATCTGTATGTGGGTGTATGTGTATGTATATATATACATACACACATACATATAAAGAGAAAATGGGGGAAACAGAGAAACAGAGAAAGAGGGCGAAAGAGAGAGAATGAGGGAAAAAGAGAAAGAGAGAGAGGGGGAAACAGAAAGAGTGAGAAAAAGGATGAATTGCAGAATTAGAAAGGCGTAAAAGAAGGTGAGGAAGAGAAAAAGAAGTGAATGAAATGAGAAAGAGATAGAGAGAAAAAGAGATAGAGAGAAACCCATTTTCTATTTACGGGAAGTCACATATACAAACAATATGTGAAAATATCTCACATATCCAACCTACCATTTATTATTAAAATTAAAAGCAATAATACTAAAGTGTATTCTGAAGCCGGCTTTGTGATGCAAACAGTTCAACAGTCACGAATTCCTGGAACACAATACATATATATGTTTTTCTCTTCTTGCGTCGGTCACTCACCATGGTTCCTGGAGTCTAGACGCAGTGTCCAAACTTCAGAGAATATCACTTCGTAGATTTCAGCAGAGTCCGTATTGCTCAGAGTCCAGGAGAGTCAGAACTCCTAGTCAGTCAAAGCTCTCGTGAAGGAACGTGTGTGTGCTCTTCGGACCAGCGTGAGAGGTGGACTGACAGTCAGCGGGCGCGGGCGTGTAAGGTCAAGTCTCAGGCCGAGACCATCCTTCCTCTGGCAGGGGAAAAAAACGTGCTTGCTTGAGGTTGCCATTGATAATGTTCCAAAGTACTTTTTCAGTCGAATACGCCATTCCTTCGCCGCTATTCGAGTTCTGTCCTGCGTCAAGGAACATGTTAGGCCTAATCCTTGTAATGAATAATGTATTCGTTATTGTTATAACGGGGAAAATTCGTTTCCAATTTCGATATGGAGCGTCCTTCGACTTTCACTTCAAGATGCAGAAAGAAAGTGCCAATATTTGTTTTTTCCAATATGGAAAGTCAAAAGCTTTCAAGATATGTACCCAAATCAAGAAGGACGATTTGGTTATATTTCATTTTCTTTCTTTTCTTTCTTTACTTATTTATCTTTTGAAAGGGAAAAGGCTACTTCGATTGGCCGTCGTCAGTTGAATGATGCATTAGATTATGAGAGAGAGTATGAGAAAGAGAAAAGAGAAAGACAGAGCGAGAGCGAGAGAGAGAGAGAGAGGGGGGGGGGGAGAGAGGCAGACAGACAGAGACAGACAGAGACAGAAAAGACAAAGTGAGAAAGAGACAAACCGACAGACAAATAGATATAAACAGAGAGAAAGAGGCCGCTTCCTTCCTTATACACACCTGTAGTACGCACACCCGTATGTATCTTACTATCTCCTCTACTCCCCTTCCTCTCTTCTTTCTTGACGATCTACTACATTCCAACCAAAATGCCCGTCCGGCTTCTTCCAGGGTTTCATAACAAACAGCATAACGAAACTGAGGAATTCCACAGCACGGTTACCTATTATAGCGTCGCCGTGTTGTGTTCCTTCTACTCTCGCGCTCGTTGTTACTCTCATTCTCACTCTTACTACTTTCTCTTTCTTTCCTTCTCTCTCTTTCTCTCTCTCTCTCTCTCTCTCTCTCTCTCTCTCTCTCTCTCTCTCTCTCTCTTCTCTCTCTCTCTCTCTCTTCTCTCTCTCTCTCTCTTTCTCTCTCTCTCTCTCACACACACACAAAGTTCGCTACACACTTACGATCATTGGACAAAAAAAAAAAAAAAAAAATTACGGCGGCAGAGAGCGCTGATGGCCGGAGCAGTGACTACGAGTCCGAATGGAGTGTAAATTATCTTTCGTGTATCAGTGTGGGAGGGGAAGGAAGGAGGGGAGGGAGGGGAGGGAAGGAGGGAGAGAGGGGAGGGAAGGAGGGAGAGAGGAGAGGGAAGGAGGGAGGGGACGGGAGGGAGGAGATGGAGGGAGGGGAAGGGAGGGAGGAGATGGCGGGAAGAGAGGGAGAAAGAGATAGAAAAAGAGAGATAAAGGAGGGAGAGGGAAAGAAAGGAAGAAGTGGGAGAGGGAAAGGAAAAGGAAGCGAGAGAAAAAGACAAAAGTGTTTTCTTCTTTTACCTCACTACTATATCTGTTACCGTTTTCGTCTCCCTCCTCTTGCTTTCCCCCACTTTCCTTCTTCCCATTCTCCCTCCTCTCTTATCTCTCTCCTTTCTTTCCTTTTTAACTACAATTCTTTCCCTTTTCTCTCCTCTTCTTGTCTCCTAGGCAACCACCCACCCTCCATCTCTTCCTTCCTCTCTCTCTCCATCCCCATCTCCCTCTCCTCTCCTCCCCCTTCATCTACTCCTCCCTCTTCTCTCCCTCTCCCCTTTCCCTCCCACTCCCTCTTTCCCCTACCCCACTCTCCCCCCCCCTCTCCATCTTACTCCATCCCCCTCCCCCTCTTTCCTTTCTCTCTCTCCCTCTTCCCCCCCAGCCCCCTCTCCCTCTCCCTCTTCCCCCCTATACCCCTTTCTGTTTTCCTTTTCCCCCATCCCCTCTCCCTCTTTCTCTTCCTCTTAATAATCTTCGCATGACAAAAATGGCAGTAAATCTTCCAAAGCTTGTATAATGGAAAAGTTTCTTAATATCGAGTCCATGAGGATAAGATAACAAATAACCTTTATATTCGCTATACTTTTTGCCTTCACGGATTGCATATCCGAGGAAATGGAGTTGTACACCCATCAATTGCAGAAGCACGCGTCCCTGTCCGACTCTTCTGAGGATCTCGGTGGACACTCGGTCGGTGTAAGGGGAGAGCAATATCCTGCACTTGAACCACATTTCTGCGGCTTCTATAAAGAGATTCGTACCAGGAGTGAAGGATTTGGAGAGTTACTGATACCATATGATACCATAATACTGATACCATATGATAATAAGATCTACAGGACATGAGTGAAATTTAACATAAAGAAAAAGGAAGTAAGCGAAGCAGTGGTGAAGGGGGGACTGTTATTATTACAATACAAATCGAAGAACTAAAGCTCCCGATCAATATTTTGTGAAAATTAAATTACACAGCACCAGTACGTGGTCCATCAGAAAAAATGGATAGAACTTTAATGAACATGATTTGCTAGATAGACATTTGGTAAGCTAAAGAAGGGAGAGTGAGTATAAACAAACGTAAGTAAAACGAACAACAAGGATTCGCTATTTACAGGAAAAAAAAAAAAAAAAACACGGAAAACCCGCCTTTGTTACTTTGGACATGGATTTAAGTCTAAGAATATCCAATTTTAAGACCAACGTGGATGTAACAGTGATAAACAAGGATGTATAGGATGACAAATGATATGGTGACAGAATGCGTTTCCCAATCAAAATATGAATCAATTGGAGGAGGAAGCAAGGATGAAAAAAAGCGCTAAAAACACTCGAACGAAGGTAATAAATCACTGACAACGGGCACTCGTATTGTCGACTGTAAAATTTTGTTGCATACAGATGCCTCCACAAGTACTCAGTCACGAAAGAGCCAATGAGGATTCCCTACGGCTATTAATATTACTGTTATTATTGAAGTTATGTTTCATTATAACGTTATTGAAATACGGATGACAATAAAAGAAACCTTCCCGAAAATAAAGAAAAGGGTAAAGAGGTAGGACCAGTAAATGCCTCTCATGGAACAAAATCATTTGAACATGATTACGTTTGAACACGTGGATCGTAACACCTCAGCACAATAGATTAATATTAATAATAATGTAAAAGAAAAGTGGGCAATTAAACGTTTTTTTTTCACTTAACTTTATTCCATAAATAACAGCAACGTGAATCTCATCATAAATATTTTGTATAACAACCCACAAACAAAGCAACGGAAAAGACAAGTAACAAGTAACATAAATATTGTGTTAAATTATCTAAAAACAGAAGAAAACAGAAAAGAACAAGTAACATAAATACTTCATAAATATTGTCTACGAAAACACCCCCAGAGAAACAAAACAAAAATTACTTATCATAGAAAAATAACTTTGACAGTAACAAAGGCAATCTTGAAACTTCATTCTTACTGGATTACTGATACACTAGCTGTTTCATCCTTCAATAAACGTATTTTCTGTAGAGTGAGTTTATATATATATATATATATATATATATATATATATATATATATATATATATATATCTGCCACCAGAGTATTCTGTCCGTCAAGACTTATAATACTTTTAAACAATGAAATAGTAATCCAGTGTAATTTGCTAATTCCAATAGATTAAGATCAAAAGAGACTTTCACTTGTTATCTTTGAGTAATTGGCATTTATATACATATAAACAAAAACAAACAAAAAACTGCCATTGTACTTTACGGCAAAATGAGGTTTAAATGTAAGGTCTCTTCTTCATCTTCTTTCCCTTCTTCTTTTCCTCTTTTCTTTTTCCTTCTTTTAATCTTTCCCTTTTTTCTTTTTTTAACCTTTCCTTCTTTTCTCCTTCCTTTCTAGTTTTTCCTTTTCCATTTGCCTGCTTCTCTTTTCTTTTCTTCTTTTGCTTCTTTTTTATTTTCCTTCCTCATCTTTCTGTTCTTCATTTCATTCTTTCTTCATTTCTTCTTTTATTCTTCTGCTTCTCCTTCTCCTTCACATGGTCCTTAATTGCAGTGTGTACAGCCGGGCATGTTTACTGTGAAAACGTTTAAGAAGTTAGTGCTAATTAGTATGATAATGGTAATGATAATGATAAAAATGATAATGAAAAATAATAATATAAAAATGTTAATAGTAAAGAGAATGATAATAAAAATGTTAACGTTGAACCCTAAGCACAATGAGAATGAAATTATCAGTGAAGATATACAACATTACGGTAAAGAATATTATGTAAGACTGGACATGTCGAAAGTGAATTAAATTGATATTTTGTGCATTTGAAATTATCTGATGTCAAAAAATGAAATTCCTTTGGAACTATAATTGAAAAATTCCAAATCCAGTTGAAATCCAATCTCAGGAATCAAATCTGTTCGAACCGAAATGCAGAACTTTCAAATGGCAGCCAAAAATGTGATTCTCCTGCGCTAATCACCTTCCACATTTCCTCACCAGCGGCCGTTGTTATGGTTGCAGTATAGGTTGCAGGTCTCGTTACGGTCATGCTTCTGCCGACGTGGATGTGGCCTTGGCCCGCGAAAACGCCCTCGACGTAGCCGTGCACGTGGGGCTTGGACTGCAGCATCACTGTGTGGGTCACCGTGGGTTTGGACGAAGCCACCGTGACCGTGTGAGGCTTGTGGACTACGATCACCTCGTGATCGTCTTTGCCGAATAGCGATGAGACCTGACTGTTGAATTTGTCTTTGATTCCTTGACCCACGTTGTAGATGCCGCTGAAAGTGTCCTTGATCTTCTGGATACCTTTGTTCAGCACGTGGCCGGGGGACTCGATGACCATCACCTCGGACGTGGTCTGGGACGAGCTCGAGCCCCCGGAGCCGTGGTCGGGCTTTACCAAGTACACCACGTGGTCGCCGCCAATGCTCCCGCCGCCATCGCCCTCCCCGAAGAAGTTCCAACCCCAGTTCGCTTCGTGCGACCCCAAGGTGACGGTCACGGGCTCCAGCGTGTTGGTCTCCTGGATGTACACGTGGGAAGGGGTCATGTACGTCGATAGAGTCGTATGCGCCAGAATATGTGATGGTTTCACTGTCTCCGTGACAGTGATAGCGACAGGCTGAGTAACCGTGATGTAGTGTGGAACAGGTTTGGTGATGACGACAGGGTACTCGTCCTTGCTGCCCCCGCCAGTTCCGATGATGATGGGCTGCACGAAGGGAGGCTGGTGGTAGAAGGGAATGTGGTGATGGTGTCCGTGAGGGTCCAAGTGGCCAGTCGAGAGATGGCTGTTGATGATGATGCCGCTGGGTTCTTCCTTCTCCGGCTCCTTCCCCTTGTACCATTCCTTGAGCTTCTCTATGAGCCTCCCTTTGCGCTCAGTCCCGCTCTCGGATCCCGCAGTTCTGGCCTCGCTCTCGTTCGCTGCCTTGACCCCCGAGTGCGCGGCGACCGCTAACGGAGCCTCGGGCAGGCCGACGTCTTTGGCCAAAGCCGCCTTCTCCGCCTCTGAGGAAGAAGCTGCTGTTTAGAATATGCGACTGACAGCCCGCGAAGGGAAGATTACGACAGAGGTTATAATACTGAGGAGAGGGATGAAAATAATAACAATGGCGATAGCAACACTTGCTTTCTTGCGATTACGTAATAGTGATAATAGTGATAATAGTAATAATAGTAACAATAATACTTTTCATTATTACCATTATTGCTTATACACGTATGGATATTATCAGCTACTGTCACCCTCTTTTCTCTCCTGATATCATCTCTATTCAAGTTCAAGAAAACAATTGCTTCAGATTACACGGTAAGCAGCATTGCCACCACAGAATGTTTAGATACGAATTAAACCTTATTGTATAATATAAATGGTATCTTCACATTTATGTTATCACTTTTTGCCATTGTTTCTGATTACTGTGAAATATATCAAATGACACAAGAATTCTAGAAATCTCGAAGTGATACCATTTTAGTTATTTCACTCCAATCATAATTGTTTCTGTAGAAATAATTCAATATTCCTGGTCGCAAATTATTCCCATTAAAACAAGTGCCGCGTCTCCTCCTCCCTGGAGAAAATTCCGTCGAGGCCTAGTCAGAACACACAGCCGTGTAGTCGCTTTCTAATAATAGAACCAGTTCATTTTGAGAAACCTTGCGCCAGACTCACCGGGTGGCGTTGCTTGTTGCGGCTTCTTCTCGGCGTTGGGAAGGGCAGGACCGACGGATCTCTCGCTCCTGTAGGAGGAGTTAGGATCCAGTCGATGGTAGTTGGTCGCCAAAGGCCTGTCCTTCAGGTGTAGTTCCTCCAACGATCGCACGTCGTTCCTCTGGTGGCTGTCCGACGCCACCGCCGCCAGGACCAGCGCGGCGCCGATCAGCACCAAGGCGGTGTAACAGCGACATTGACGCTCGCCCTGGGCAGAGGGAATCAAATGGCCTCGTTTAAAACACACTAATGATATGCTTTAGAACACTCAAACATTCACACACAAAAAAAAAAAAAAAGTAAAAAAACGTAAACAAACAATGCAAACTGGACTAATCCTTTTTGCTAGACCATCCTGGGTCGTCAAACTACGAACAGGGAGTAACACGCGGGAGTTCTTAGTGTCGTGGGGAATGCCAAACGTCTTCACCACGAAAACCCGGCAGCCCGGAACTTTAAACGGAATGGCGAATAGGCTTTTCCAGGGAAAACAGCTTACTTCTTGCATCACATTGTAAAATTTTATATGAAATTTCAACGCATGTAAGTGGTTTTACAAAATTCGACCGTATTGCAAATGTTGTATTAGATATAAAAGAAGTTACAAATATTAGAATCTCAAATCTGTGCTCTATTATCGCATTTACACACTGCCGTAGTGGAGCTAATTTTGTTGTTTAAAAGACGTGACCGACTATTTTGGCAGACAATACGCAAACCGGTCCGAATCATCAGCTAGTCATGCAACTCTAGTGATAGAAAGTAAGTGTCGCCGTCTCTACCGTAAATTAAATATATGCAATACTTACATACAAATGTATCTGTGTTTACATATATGTACAATAAATATGTATATACATACACATATATATACATATATGTACACTATATATTATATTATATATTATATATAAATGGATATATTATAATTATATATAAATGGATATATTATAATTATATGTATGGATATATATATAATATATATATAATATATATATATATATATATATATATATATATATATATATATATATTTGTGTATATATGTGTTTCCGCGTGCGGGCGTGTTCATTTAGCCTTGCCTGAAGCCAGTAATCTCCTTCAACAAGGTCAAACAACCATCCGAACCCTTTGTAGTTTTACCTAAGTACCACGGTAAGTGTGCGCGGCTTTGGAGGCACTAAACTTTTTATTACGGGGCAAAAACGTCTAGATCATCACAACATTCATCTCTATCACCAGTACTATCGGACATTTTAATTACAAAATGAGCTAGTATGTTTGTGTACTGATTATATATTATGTTTTGTCACTGGATGACGTCCACTGATAAGAAACGTTATCAGCATTTGGTTGTGACATTCAGATAAATGTTAATAGAAGCAAACGGAATAAATGTATCAAAGTTCCATACTTTCCCTAGTGTTTCAAATAGCTCCATGGTATGATATATATACATATATGTAAGTACACATATGTTTATTCACATATATGTATATATGTTAGTATATATATATTTATTATATACTTATATATTCACACGTGTGTGAGTGTGTAGCCAAGTGTGTATGCATACATACATGCCTACATACATATAGTCACAATGCAGTTAAGAGAACTAAAGGCAGGGCTGTGATACAATTGTCACATATTCCAAACAAGGTAAAGAAAAGCAAAGAAAAGATACAAAACAAAATCAGCTGAGTAACCGAGCATCTTAAATGATTTAGAGCGAAATAAAAAAAATAAAAAATAAAAACGAACCCTTGAACACGATCTAGTAAGGGCCCTCAGCGAAATGAAATTACGAAGAAAATACTAGTGCAAAGAAAGCGCTCAGTCGGGACTCCGAGTACAGTGTATTTGAGAGCAACGGACTCAGAGTTACTGCAGTATGAGCGTGAAATGTTGCCATTCCTTATCCGTTTTTCCAAGCCATTCGGTGCAACGAGCAGAGAAAGCAGAATGCTACCGTTCGCGCGAGAAAAATGGTTTATGGAGTTTCGGTGATTGTTTATTTGTGGGTCTGTGTGTTTGTCTGTTTTTACAAAATAGATACGAATACTTATGTATCCAATATATATTGTATATGGATGTGCATCTTTACTTATCTATCTAGCTGTCTCTCTATGCACACACACACACACATATATATATGTATATATATGTGTGTGTGTATATATGTATGTATATATATACATATACATATATATGTATATATCTATATCTATATCTCTCTATATATAAAGCTGATGGATATATATATATATATATATATATATATATATATATATGAAGTTGATGGATTTATATATATATATATATATGAAGCTAATGGAGATATATATATATATATATATATATACAGGGAGAAAGAAAGAAAGAGAGAGAGAGAGAGAGATAGAGAGAGAATGAGAGAGAGAGAGAGAGAGAGAGAGAGAGAGAGAGAGAGATGAAGCTGATGGATATATATGTATGCATATATATATATACATATATATGTATGTATATATATATGCATATATATCTGTATATATATACAGAGAGAGAGAGCGAGAGAGTGAGTGAGAGAGACAGACAGAGAGAGAGAGAGAGAGAAAGGGTGAAATTGTAGAATAAGAAAGACGTAAAATAATAATAAGAAGATGAAGAAGGTGAGGAAGAGGAAAATAACTGAATGAAGTGAGATAGAGAGGGGGAGAGAGAATGAAAGAAAGAGATAGACAGATAGATAGAGGGGGGAGAGGAAGAGAGAGAGAGATAATATGAGAGAGAGACAATAAGAGAAAAAACATGATAAGAGAAAGAAAGCAAGAGAGAAAGAAAATGAAAGAAAAAGATAAAAAAACCATAAATAAAAATATATATATTCACATAGAGAGAGAGAGGGAGGGAGAACGAGATAGAGATAGAGAGAGAGGGAAACAGAGAAAGAGAGAGAGAGAGAGAAAG
>NC_061838.1:2870712-2880712 GCF_019202785.1 Penaeus chinensis | reverse complement strand
AACACGCTAATTAAGACCTTATTAATAACAATGATCTTTTAATTTCTATTTTGAAATACCAATAACCGTTTTTTTTTTTTTTTTTTTTTTTTTTTTTTTTTTTTTTTTTTTTAATCTTATGGATGAAAGTGGTTGTGATGATAAGGGAGATGATGATTATCACTATTTTCTCCCATCGTTTTCATTATTGTTTTCTATTTCTTACCATCTTCTTTTTTCTTTTTTCTTTTTTTTTTTCTTTTTTACTTCCTTAAGGCACGTGGAGAAGGAGAACTGAGAATGACAAAAGCTTATAGGATTTTTTTAAAAAAAATTTTCGATACACGAGGCAAGGAGAGGATTACAGATCAATCCAGTAAAAAAAAAAATAATAAAAAATAAAAGAAAAAAGGAAAAAGAAAAAAAAAACACACATTAATCTCATGATAATTTAAAAGGTGAAACATTTAAGAAGGTGACTAGGTGGGGGGGATACTATGAATTTAGCGATGGTATAAAATCTTGAACAAAAAAAAAAAAAAAAAAAAAAAATAAAACAAAAAAAATAAATAAAAAATAACATTATCAGGGAAATATAAATTACTACATTTCTCTTTTGATATATCACACGCCCAAAGGAACTGAGACGCTGAGACGAAATGATACAGAGAGAGAGAGAGAGAGAGAGAGAGAGAGAGAGAGAGAGAGAGAGAGAGAGAGAGAGAGAGAGAGAGAGAGAGAGAGAGAGACAGATAGATACATACATACATATAGAGCAGGGGAAAGAGGAGGATTAGGGAAGAAAGATAGAGGGGGGGGGGGGAGGGAGGAAGGGAGAAAGAGAGAGAGAGAGAGGGAATAGGGAAGAAAGAGAGAGAGGGGGGGAGGGTCAAATGAGAGAGAGAGAGAGAGGGAGTAGGGAAGAAAGAGAGAGAGAGGGGGAGTAGGGGAAGAAAGAGAGAGAGAGGAGGAAGAGGAAAGAGAAAGAGAGAGGAGGAAGAGGAAAGAGAGAGAGAGAGAGAGAGAGAGAGAGAGAGAGAGAGAGAGAGAAAGAGGAGGGGAGGAGAGAGAGAGAGAGAGAGATGGGGGGTGGAGATATAAGGGGAGGGAAGGGGAAGAGAGAAAGAGAGAGGGGGAAGGGGGGAGAAAGAAGAGAGAGAGAGAGAGAGAGAGAGAGAGAGAGAGAGAGAGAGAGAGAGAGAGAGAGAGAGAGATAGAGAGAGAGCGATAGAAACAAAAAAAGAGAGAAAAAGTGAGAAAGAAAGAGAGAGGTGGGGGGGGGGGGTGAGAAAGAGATAGGTATAGACAGGTCATAAATAGATAAAAGATAAGTGATAAATTCATAGATGAATAGACAATGGGTATAAAAAGGTAAACAGACAGATACATAAAGAATCAGACAGATATACAGATAAATAAAAAGAATTAAAGAAAAAAAATACTTTCAAAGAAAAAGATGAATAGACACAGACAAACAGACATACAAACAAGCAGGCAAATCACCAACCAAACAATCAGGTAGAGATATTCATAACACCGTTATATAAATAGACAGATAGATAGATAGAGAGAGAGAGAGAGAGAGAGAGAGAGAGAGAGAGAGAGAGAGAGAGAGAGAGAGAGAGAGAGAGAGAGAGAGAGAGAAAGGAAAAGAAACAGGCAAAACGACCATTTCATCTTTAACTATGCTGAAGCGAAAATTGCACACTCTTTAAACTGGGTCATTTTTTCCCGTTTGGTTAAGACTATCAGGTTGATGACCGTTCGAAGGGGGAAAAAATGGAAGAAAAGAATGAGAGCAGAACAAAAAAGAAAGAAAAAAAGAAAAAAAATGAAAAAAGAAAAGGAAAAAAAAAGAAAAAAAAGAAAAAAAAGAATAGAAAAAAGAAAGAAAAAAAAGACATAAAAAAAAAAAAGACAAATGAAGAGGAAGAGAAAAGAGCGTAGATATAACAGTGATTCCTACTGCTTCACCGTTCAGGCAATGTGGAGGCAAGAGAGGGAGAGGGGAAAATACATGGGGATTGGTGGGGGGTGGAGGGGAGGGAGGAGGCGGAGGGTGGCGGCAAGGGGAGAGGTGGAAGGTGGAGGGAGGAGGTGGAGGGTGGAGGCAAGGGGAGAGGTGGAAGGTGGAGGGAGGAGGTGGAGGGTGGAGGCAAGGGGAGATGTGGAAGGTGGAGGGAGGAGGTGGAGGGTGGCGGCAAGGGGAGAGGTGGAAGGTGGAGGGAGGAGGTGGAGGGTGGAGGCAAGGGGAGATGTGGAAGGTGGAGGGAGGAGGTGGAGGCAAGGGGAGAGGTGGAAGGTGGAGGGAGGAGGTGGAGGGTGGAGGCAAGGGGAGAGGCGGAAGAGTGGAGGGAGGAGGTGGAGGCAAGGGCAGAGCTGGAAGGTGGAGGGAGGAGGTGGAGGGTGGCGGCAAGGGGAGAGGTGGAAAGTGGAGGGTGAATGGTGAAGGTAAGGCGGAAGGTGGAGAATGGAGCGTGGAGGCAAGGGGAGAAGGGGAAGGTGGAGGGTGGAGGTGGAAGATGAAGAGTGAGGGGGGGAGGGAAGGGGAGAAGTGGATGGTAGAGGGTAGAGAGTGGAGACAAGGGATGTATGGAGGGTGGAGGTGAAAGGTGGAGAGTGGAGGCAGAAGGCAAGGGGGAGGTAAAGGGTGGAGGAGGGAAGGAGGTGAAGTGTGGAGGGTGTAGGCGAGGGGAGAGGTGGTGGGAGGAGGCAAGGAGATAGGTGGAGGGTCAAGGTGGAGGGTGGAAGATGGCGAAGAAGAGATTTACTCAACAACGTCCGAAGTGCTATTTTTTAAGGTAATTTATTTGAGCTTCCTCGCAATTTTTGCAAATCACCCCCCCCCCCCCCAAAGTTTTTGTTTTTTATGAAATATCTATGATTTTTTTTTTCCCTTTAAGCCGGCTGATTTGTAGATCTGTCTGTTTTCTTCACATTTCTTCTATTTCTTCCTTTCTTATGAAGCTTTTGTTGTCTTCCCCTCGAGTTTTTTTTTTTTTTTTTTTTTATGATTATCATTAGTTGCCGTAATTTTCTATTGCTTTAATAATTAGTAAACCCCTTTTGAAATAAACAGCATCTAATTTGCTACCTGAGTCAATTAATATATTTATGTTATTATCGCATACTCGAAACCCACAGTTTTATGGGGTAATTTGCTGAATCCAGAATCTATACTTGTGCTTTTTTTTAACACAAACTATAAGCATATCCAGTTATTTGAGTCCTTTGTTTTGAGCCAAAATAACACAACTGCACGTAACGAAATTCTGCCCCCCCCCCCCCTTCTCATTAACCAAACATAATCATTATAAGAGCACTATAATTGTAATAATGACGAAGGTAAGGAAACATGAATATAGTGTTTTAATATTCAACCATTGATGCGTATAATTAGGGAAGGGTTATAGTGGAAAGGTCTAATTCATTAAACTGATTTTTTTTTCCCTTTTCTTTTCCTTTTTTTAAGTTTCCTTTATGTCTGCACTTTCATTAAAATTTCCTAACGCTGAAAATTGCTTTATCCAATTTCATTATCTTTACCATTACTTACGATGACTATGTCAAATGTCAGCCTTTGATAAGATTAATCACGATACACAATCATTCATCCCTTGAAATAATTCTTAAAAGGTGTTGAGTCTGAGCTTTGCAACTTGCCTGCGGTGAGTCGTCGCATAAAAAAAAATAAAAACAAAAAATCCGTGTCCGTAAGCGAAGATTCGTTCGAAAAAAAATGAAGAAAAAAGGCTTTGCAGAGTCATTTTACCGGACTTTTTCATCCTTTTTTTTTGCAAGGCAGAAACTTTCTCCAAGCACTAGAGTGGCTTCTGGGATGCGTCGACAAATAGTTTACACCCTATAGAAAGCGGCTCACATGCATGCACATGCAGGTACATGTTCAGACACACACACACACACACACACACAGACACATGTTCAGACACACACACACACAGACACATGTTCAGACACACACACACACACAGACTCTCTCTCTCTCTCTCTCACTCACTTACACAAACACACACACACACAAACACACACACACACACGCACACATACACCACACACACTGTAGGGCCCTACAAGAGTATGGTAGGTGGCGAGCTTAGAGTGTAAAGTAGAAAACCAAGCTCTCTTGACTCCTTTATTGTATAGTAATGATGGAGTACGGCTGTGCGGAGGAGCGAGGTGTTACTCCTTGGCTCCCCGCAGGAAGTCTACCTGTCATCTCCTACAGTGGTCTACAGTTGGGTATAAATCACGTAAACACATGTTCGAGTGTGCGTGTTTTTTCTACAATACTTGCTGTTATTGATTACTTGATTTACCAATTAAGCAGTTATTCAATATTCATTATATGTTTACCTCCCTAGCCACCAATATGATTCATCCCCATCATTAAGCTGGCCTGGAATATTTATAATACCACCTCTCTGGCTCAGTTAGGTTAAAAAAACACACAAATAAGTAGAGTTAATTACTTTTACTCTTACAATTTAGGATCAATATCCTTAAAGACAGAACCCAACTCCGTTTTCTCCAGCCTTACTTTTTACGACTGTTATCTTTTAATTTCGAACGGAAAATTCTTTCATAATAACATATAAATACAGTAAACGGGAAGAAATGATGCAGAGAGAAAGAGAGAGAGAGAGAGAGAGAGAGAGAGAGAGAGAGAGAGAGAGAGAGAGAGAGAGAGAGAGAGAGAGAGAGAGAGAGAGAGAGAGAGAGAGAGAGAGAGAGAGAGAGAGAGAGAGAGAGAGAGAGAGAGAGAGAGAGAGATAGAGAGAGAAAGAAAGAAAGATGGACAAATAGATACATACATACATATAGATATAAATACATATACAGAATCTGCTTTTAGAGAAAAACAAATACGATTTCATTCTGTGAAAAAAAAAATAATAATAATAAACAAAAAACGCAAACATGTGGATAAACAGATGGTATTTATATATAACCACAGAAGCCAAACTCTCCCTTGACACGCGAGGAAATTCGTCCATTGAGGTTACTGGAAGTTAAGGCAGCGAAAAGATTCTACCTAAATTTCCCACAATCTTTAATTAGCTTTGAACAGCTTCTTTGACCAGTTTACTTTCACAAGGGTGAACAACTCGCATAGGGAAGAAAGACTCAGATTTTCTCTTGTTAGAATGAGACGAACGAACAGATGAACGAGAGCAGAATAATATAAATAATATTTATAGTATGGAGAAAACTAAGGTTATCAACTTATCAGACAGATGACTGACGTTAACTACGCATTGCTTCAGAGTTTGTGTAATGTGATTTTTCTTTTCTTTTTTTCTTATCTTTACGAGACTGACATTAAACCGGAATAAATCTAAATATAGCAAACATGGCGAACAGCACTTGTATCCATATGATAAATAATGTTGTCCTTTTTCATCTTGACAGGACTGATTTTGAACCGAAATCAGCCTAAAATTGACAAAAGTGGCGTAAAATACTTGTGTCCACTCTCTCACACACACAGAGATAGATCGATAGATAGATAGATAGATAGAGAGAGAGAGAGAGAGAGAGAGAGAGAGAGAGAGAGATAGAGAGAGAGAGAGAGAGAGAGAGAGAGAGAGAGAGAGAGAGAGAGAGAGAGAGAGAGAGAGAGAGAGAGAGAGAGAGAGAGTGAGAGAGAGAGAATGAAAGTGAGAGAGAGAGAATGAAAGTGAGAGAGAGAGAGAGCGAGAGAGAGAGAGAGAGTGAGAGAGAGAGAATGAAAGTGAGAGAGAGAGAAAGCGAGAGAGAGGGAGAAAATGAGAGAGAGAGAGAGTGAGAGAGAGGGAGAAAATGAGAGAGAGAGAGAGAGAGGGAGAAAGATAGATAGATAGATAGATATCCTGAATATAACTGAGCTCCACATTTCTTAAGCCCCGCAACCATGGGACGAGTCACAGGACGAGCTCTGTTACTTTCCGACGGAGCGTAAGATTGATTTTTTGTCCATCAAGTATTTGCTTTTGTATTTGCTTTTTACAATGGTGTTTTGTTTTATAATCTTCAATTCATGAAGATATAACGTAATTTTGAATATTGTTGATTTTGCTTTCATCGTTTCATGATTGATAATTATATAACAGTGAGTCATAACTGTCTAGTTGTATTTAAAGAGTTAAGAACCTAAATAATATCTTATATATTTTTTGTTTTGATAATATTCAGTTTATAAATATATGATTTCTTTTCAAAGATTTAACTCAAGCCTTGAATTGCACTAATTAATAACATTAATATTGTTACTTTGAAAGTGTTGATTAATTATTTGAAGTTACGCTATTATTAATGAGAACTGTAGTGAATTTCCCTCGCTTCAGGTGGGTCCTCCCGCAGGCTTCCGGACCGCCTGTTCCCCTGACGTTACGGTTATCTATATAAAATCTACGGACTCCTCCGCCCTGCAAGATGACGTGGTTCTCCTGTTTTCCTGTGTTTATATGTTGTTGTTTTTATATAAGATAATATAAGAATATTTATATAAGAATAAACCTGTGTTTTTATACCCCTCTGACTTACCTTTCTCATCGGTCCGTGATCTACATCTACATCTACACTACTTCTACTATACGTAACACTACTTGTACACTACTTACCTTATGTTCCATACTTGCCTTGTCTTATTCTTGCCTTTTTGCCTTCGACTAATTCACCTTAGCTCTGTTTCTCTCTTCGTGTTTTTTTCCGTTTTCCCTCACGGATCCCTTCTTTCATGTTTTCATACTTTCCTGTCATTCATTTCTTTTATGTGCCCATTTTTGTATAGTTTTATTGTTCTTTTTTTGGACCGCCCTTGGAGAGAAAGCAAATATATGTACATCGGAAACATATAGGATGCAAGTAAGGCTATTCCACGTACAACACCGACTGGCCTAAGTATTTGTCGCAAAAAGGAAAATAACGATCAGCTACGTCATCATTCTGAACGATTTTGTTTCACGACCGGTGGGGAATCCACGGAGATTTCAACGCTGCTCAAAATACCTATCTAAAATTTTCCTTTAATTAGAAATTAAAACCGAGTATGAATTTCACGTGCAGCCACACGGTCATGCAGTCTGGACGAATGTCAGGGGAATGGATATGTTCAGTCCATTTCTTTCGTTACACTCAGGCATGGAAAAAATATAAACATACAAAAGGCTACTTTTACACGGGGAAACAGAAGAGTGTGCGTCGATCTCAGAGAAATATACAACATATCTGATGATACTGATGACAGTAGTGATGCTGAGGATGAAGAGGAGGGTTGTGATTATGAGCGTGATGATGATGATGATGATGCTGAGGAGGAAGAGGATGATAATGATTATAATTATGAGCGTGATGGTGATAATAATGATGATTATGATTATAGTGTTGGTGATGATACTGACGATAATTAGGGTGATGGTGATAACAGTAACAATAGCTGGCTATTGAAAATAATAATGATAGACAATAAATCATATAATAGAGATTATCAGATAAAAAAGTAACCAAATAATGAAGAAAGTCAGCTGAAGCCTCTAGCAGCTCCTTAAATAGAAAACAGCAAGCATGTTTCTGTCCGTTCAACCACGCCTCACTTTTGCTTTGTGAGTGTTGATACACATGTCTTGTACACAACCATTGCTTTCAATTTTTCTTTTCTTTCTGCTGTCCTGTATTAGGTGGAAGTTGTATCACTGTGTTGTCGTGATATATTTAGAGCCATTTTCTTTTAGAATATATATATATATATATATATATATATATGGTAGAAAAAAAACACAATGAACACACTAGACTTTATTGAAAATGAGAAAGCCCCTTATCTTCATACATATATATATATATATATATATATATATATATATATATATATATATGTATATATATGTGTATATATATATGCATATATGTATATATGCATATATACACAAATATACATATATAGATACATATGTATACATACATGTATATATATACATATATATAGACAGACGACTGCCGCGATAGTCCAGTGGTTAGCGCACTGGACTATCGCGGCAGTCGAGTTCAATTCCCCGTCGCGGCGGTCGTAAAAATGCCTGCGCTCTGACTGCTTGCTGGAGCCCGAGAAAACGACATATCGCCTTGAGAAGTCAAACGCATGTGTCATAGGGGAATTCACCGCCGTGGCACAAGCGTTAGCGCGCCGAACCGCGGTTGATTAGGAAGGGCATCCAATCAGGCAAGGGTGACATTGCCATATAACCTCTCAGTAGTGAATTGAGAGAGGCCTATGTCCTGCAGTGGAATAAATTGCTGTATAAAAAGAAAAAAAAAATATAGACAGACAAATTTATAGATATGTACACACACACACACACACACACACACACACACACACACACACACACACACACACACACACACACACACACACACACACACGCACAAACAAATATATGGTCAGATGTGATTTTCAAGCACCGCGTGCCGAAGCTTGTTTTCTCTGCATGAAAGACCAGTGGAGCAAGGTCCCTGCTTTCGACAAATAGCTCCGTCGAAAGCAGGGAGAAGAACTGTGTCAGTACGTAGATCAGTAGTTGGTTGTAGTCACTTAAATGTAGTCACTTAATATTCACTTATCTGTCCATTTGCCTCAGCACAGTTGCACCGAGATGATTGGTGATAATCAGCCCTATTGACTTATGTCACCTTACCGCATAAGCTGGTGCAGAAGTCTGATGACAATAATGTACAATATCAGCATTTACATATTCGAACAGCCTCCGGGTTTTTCTCTCTGTACAATATATACGCTATGTGTAGAAAGTTTCAAACCCATTCACTTTCAGAATCACGGCACAATATGCATGGGAGATTTTAATGCTAGACATTAAACATTTAGAGACAGTCATTGCAATGGAAAGGGCGAAGAGTTCCGAAATTTTGTGAACAATAGATCTATGACCGTATATGATACAGACAGGGAAACTCACGTAGCGGGGGCAGGCTAGATTATATAATAGGAAGGGATCTTGTGCATGGAAACGTCAGAAGCATGCTTGCAACAGAGCTAATCAGTGACCACTTTGCAATAGTAACGAGATACGCTGTTGATAATAGTCAAACTTCAGTTTTAGTGCTGTAGCAGATAATTTATACCTCATGAGGGGGGACTTTTTGATGTGCAAGTGCAGTTGATCGCCGGGGTCCTAATGTCACTGCGTGCTCTAAACCTTTGGAGGCCGATCCAGCTGAGTATGAATCTATAGTTCTGAATTCTTTCTAGAAGTAAAGCCCAGAATTTAGTAGTAAAGAACGAAAAGTTTCATTATTTAGCTTTTTTTTTTTTTCTAAGAAGAAACAAACTGACATGCGTTTGAAAGATATTTTAGAATGTGATAAAGTGGATGATGTGAAGATTGAGTGCTTCAGGTTCAGGTACTGTATGTAAAGAAGAAAGCGTGGGAGATGAATGCTCTGAAATTCTGACCATAGACCACAAGTCACTTATTCAGATTAGTAATGAGTGAAGAAGAAATTGCGAAAGAACGAATTTTAGGAATAATGGATTTTTAATGAGCAAGTACCGTCCCTTAGACGAGCCTGCCTGTAATACCTAGAGCGTACTACACCAAAGAGTTGTATTAAAAATATAAGGTAGTGGGTCTTGTCCATGATCATGTGGGTGGGCATTTCGGAGGCAAAAAACCTTTAAATGAAATGACATCTCATTTTTATTGGTTTCTGAAATTTGTAGATCATGTGCTATATGTCATTGACAAACCAAATCATATAATTCCCCCTGTCCCTTTAGAACTTATTCCAGTTTTTAATGACCTTTCAGCAAAGTTATTATTGACCTGTTATTAACCCTGTGCCATACACCAAGCGGGGAAATCAGTTCTTATCGACTCTCATGTGTTGTAGTAATTGGTATCCAGAGTCAATGCCACTATGCGATAAACAGCAAAAACTATTGTTCCAACCCCGACTAAGTTTGTTTTTTCCACTATAATTGGATTCCCAAAGTTATTGCAATCTG
>NC_061838.1:2858212-2860712 GCF_019202785.1 Penaeus chinensis | reverse complement strand
GCAGAGTTTCAATTCATTTCAAGGGTATGTTTCCATTCAGGCAAAGCTGAAGCAGAGGTAGCGATCTGCGATGCCATGCCAGCGGTCAAATTCCTGTCGAGAAGAGAGTCGTACAGTTGATAAGCATACAGTTTTGTGGGTGCAAAGGAATTACGGGGAAAGAGGGGAATAAAGTGAGTGAGTGAGAGTGAGAGAGACAAATAGACAGACAGACGGACGGACAGAGAGGAAGGGAGGGAGAAAGAGAGTAAGAGAGAAAGAGAGAGAGAGAGAGAGAGAGAGAGAGAGAGAGAGAGAGAGAGAGAGAGAGAGAGAGAGAGAGAGAAATAAATAAATAAAGAAAGAGAGAGAGAGAGAGAGAGAGAGAGAGAGAGAGAGAGAGAGAGAGAGAGAGAGAGAAGAGAGAGAGAGAGAGAGAGAGAGATAGAAAGAGAAAGAGAAAGAGAAACGCAGACGACAGGCAGACAGACGAACAAACGGACAAAGAAAGAGAGAGATTCTAACACAAACAAACCTCCTTAGGCAAGTGCATCGCCAGACTCACCAGGGAACGAGTTGAGATGAAATCCGCATCGCCTGAACGCGCAGCCTCCGTCCTTATCCAAAGAATCCGTAGGGCCTGTATCCGTAGCCGTATCCATGTCCGTATCCACCATATCCACCATATCCGCCGAAGCCGCCGTATCCACCATAGCCACTACCGAAAAAGAATCTCCTGTGGGCCTCAGCCTCGGGGGCGGGAATGGCTAGTGCCAGGGCAGACAGGGCCACGAGGACCATCAGTGCCACAGCGATGCCACGAGTAATCTGGTGCGGGAGAGGGACGTTAGGTGCCAGGGAGAGGAGGGTGAGTGATGGATACGGGATGGGGATGGTAGATGTGTTTGCTGTTTCATGTATTTGTGGGTCATTGTTTATTTTGGTTTGTAAACAAGGGGCGAATTGCCCTTTTTGGTGTTTGTTTTGCTTTGTTGTTTGTTTTGGATGAATAGGTACCGCCAATTTAAATTATCTATCTTGTTTATCCCTGATGTATGTGAATATGCAGATCCTACTATCTGATTATCATTTTATATATTTCTTTTATGTATTCTATTATATGACCATACTTGTAAACAGAATATGCTCACTCGGCATGTGCCGTTTTTAAAAAAGTAAATGGTCCACTTTGTTTAATTCTGTTTCCAGTCTCTGACACCCAGTGACCGAATCTGTTTCACTGACAAATTTTCTTGGGTTTTTTTTTCTACTTTCGCAATGTCCAGGAGGTTAACATCAATTAACTCTGCTTTTATTTTTTTACTAGAACATGTTCCATCTGAGAACTTCCTGTAGACTTTGTGACGTTTTTCAGCAACTATCTTAATCCTATTAGATCCTTCCCTGATTTCGTAGAACTATCTGTTCGTTTAAGGCAGTGGAAAAAAAAAATATTTATGATTCACCAATGCATATGGAACACGTTTAGTATGGTGTGTAACGATGGAAAAGCTTTTGTCTTCCGCAGAATATTTTCTTATAATTATGTAGCCTTATCCCGAGGAAAACGGGTAACGTGTATTTCAAAAAACACATAAATCTTATTTTTCGGTTTTCGTCTTTATTCTCCCAAGTTTAATGTACCTTGAGAGTCATATTGCCGACATCTACAACAAAAATCAGACAATTACTGTTATGATGTGGCATCTAAAAAACATATTTTTTGTTTGAATACGATAAAAAAAAAAAAAAACATATAGCAAACTCGAATTTTCATTTGCATAGAGGTTTATATTGACTACCATAGACAGCTCCACAAACTTTGATGCAAATAAATAAATGAATAATAAAAAAAGTTGTTTCGGGACAACTCTTGACAGGACTGTTTATCCTGATTCAAAGCAACAAGAAATACCATGACAAAACACAGACCAGGTTTGATTTTGGTCGAAATACCCCGATTCCTACCCGAGTTACGACCGCTATCAGACTAACCACCTACTTTGGGGTTCCCTTATGCGACTTAAACGACAGTCTTAATACATTACCATAGTGGGAAGATCGCGTCGACTGTCACAGCGCAAAGAGGAGACTCACTGTAGTGTGCCGATGCAGCTCTTTATATAGTGTGACGCCCCCCCCCCCCCCCTCCCTTAACCCCTTAACGCAGGGAAGCCCCTTGTCCTTGAACAGTTTTCTGGGAAACTCAATCATCTAGTTATGTGACTAGATTTGAATGTAGTTTCTCATGTAGAGGCTAAAGGCAAATTGATATCGTTAAGAGAGATTGGAGTGGATTATTTAGGGAAAATTATATGCAGTATATGTGGGATTCTTTTTTTCAATATTCCTACACATACATACAGAGAGATACAGAGAGTCAAGCAAAATATGATAAATCGACTAAATAAATAAATATATATATATGTATATATGTATGTGTATATATACATATATATATATATATGTATATATACATATACGTATACATATGGACCGTATTCATGTTGACAAATGTAGA
>NC_061838.1:2835712-2838212 GCF_019202785.1 Penaeus chinensis | reverse complement strand
TTTTACTACTGCAGTCATACGCTCTCTCTCTATTTCTCCCTACTTCCTCATTCCCTCTATCTCTCTCTCTCTCTCTTTGTCTCGTTTTCTCTCTATATACCTTCGTCCCTCCCTCTCTTTCTATCTCTCCCTACCTTCCTCCTTCCCACTTTCTCTCTCTTTGTCTCGTTTTCTCTCTCCCTACCTCCCTCTCTCTCTCAATCTCCCCCTTCCTTCCTCCTTCCCTCTTTTAGTCTCTCTCTGTCTCGTTTTCTCTCTCCCTACCTTCCTCTTTCCCTCTTTCTCTCTCATTGTCTCGTTTTATCTCTCCCTCCCTCCCTCTCTCTCTGGTTCTCGCTTTCCCTCCTTCCCCTTCTCTCCTTCTTTCTTTCTCTCTCTCTCACTCACTATTTTATAACTTCAGGACATAAATCATAAAGAAACAATTCCATAATGTTATTCCGGATTTATCAGACGGTTTTGGAAAACACATTCGACAGATGGCGGAATGAAGGATTTTTTTTTTTTTTTTTTTTTTTTTTTTTTTTACAACGGGCATTTGGTTTCTTCGATCAAAGATCCATCCGTTTGTGAGAAAATAAAGAGGAGTTTCTGCTGACGACGTCCCGCCATCATGAAATTCGGTCTGTTGGAGAAGAAAATAATTCAGGTTGTACTGCAAGATGGAAAAAAATTAAAATAGATATAAAACGGAATGCAAAGATTGGAAAATCAAAGAAGCGAGAAGTGAATTCACACACACACATGCGCGCATACACACAGACACGCACACAAACAAATACACGCAAACAAACATATGTACACACACAAATGCGCACACATACACACATGAACTCACATTAAAGCACACATACACACACACATATAAACTCACACTCAAGCCCACATACACACACATACACATAAAAACGCACACGAACAACACACAAAAAAACAGCAACAAACACATATGTACACACACAAACACGCACACACACATAAACTCACACTCACACACACACAAACACACAAGCACACAAACACATACATCAACACAAACAAACACACGCACACACATAAACACACACAAATGTACACACTAACACGCACACGAACAAATACTCAAACAGACACACACACAAACAAAGACACACCGACACAAACACATAGACAAAAGCACACCCACATGTACACACGCACGCACACATATGCATAGTATGCATCTGGGTATTCCAAAACTTTACATCTGCATTTACACACCAACAAACAGATATATACACACACAAACACACACACATACATAAACTCACACACTTAAACACACATGAACACACACACACACACACACACACACACACACACACACACACACACACACACACACACACACACACACACACACACACACACACACACAAACATCACACAAACACACATCAACACAAACACACACAAATGTACGCACACGAACAAATACTCAAACACACGCACATATACACACGCACACAAACAAAGACACACCGACACACGCACACATATACATAGTATTCATCAGGATATTCCAGAACTTGACATCGGTTTACCTCGTCGAGAGCGAGCGCGTTCTGCCTTTCCTTCCCAGCTTCACATACTACCAGTGATGATAGACAGGGATACCGTAATGCCCGAGTCCGTACCCGTGTCCGTACCCGTGTCCGTATCCGTGTCCGTAACCGTAGCCCGGAAACGCGAAGTGAGCCTTGGCACTGGCACCGGGCAGAGGATTAGCCAGTGCCGCGGCTGAGAGGGCCAGTGCCACCAGGAGGAAGAGGAACAAACCGCGGTTCACCTGGTGGGAGAGGGAGTTTGCAATGCGTTTCCGAATGCAGGAGAAAAAAAAAATCAATACTTGAGCAAATCTAAAAATTAGGAGATACACGTTACTTATAACCAAATAATAATAATAATACTAATACTAATACTAATACTAATACTAATAATAATAAATAAATAGATAACAAAACAAAATCGCCGATTGCTGTAATACTCAACCATTGCTCTGACGAGGTACAAAGAGATTTTGCAGTAGGAAGAGACTAACTAACTCCCGAGGTTCATCTCGACGCTTTTATATACCTAAGCGCTACTTGGCAACTCACGGGATTCCCACAAGGAAGATCGAAACCTCCTTTAAGTTGCTCTCGACCCTTTTCCGACTCGGTCTGATCCCTTTTATTTGTACTTGCTTCACTTTTTTTTTTTTGTTTGTTTACTATTATTGTTAATCTTATATTATTATTGTTATTATTGTTATATTATCATTACTATTGTTGCTATTATTATTACCACTATCATTATTATTATTATTATCATTATCATTAATATTATTGCTATTATTATTATACTGTGGAGCTTCTTCAAACCTCTCCTCTGAGAGTCGCAGCAGAATCCAGATGGGGCGTCCAGATGATCTCCGTTTCCCCTGCGTGGGACATCTGTTTTGCTGTTATTTTTACCCCTGCTCACTTTTAGTTTAGTTTCC
>NC_061838.1:2815712-2818212 GCF_019202785.1 Penaeus chinensis | reverse complement strand
CATACATTTTTTTTTCATTCGACATCATCCAGATCAATTACTGACATGACTTTAAAGTAAGGAAGTGTCACAAAAAGAAAAAGAAAAATAACAATGAAAACTATACAAAGAGACGAAGAGGGTTCAGACCAAGCGACAGGGTTCGGTTCCCGTTATGCAGTCTCTGGGATTTTCCTGATGGTCCTCTACGTGTGACCCCCCCCCCCCTCCTTCTTCTTCTTCTTCCTCCTTCCCTTCTCTTTTTTTTGTCTTCTCTTCCTTGTTTTTTTCTCTTCTCCTTCTTTTTTCTCTTCTCTTTCTTTTTTCTCTTCTCCTCCTCATTTTTTTCTCTTCTGCTCTTTCTTCTTTTTTCTCTTTTGCTCCTTCTTCCTTTTTCTCTTCTCTTTTTTTCTCTTCTCTTTTTTTTCTCTTCTCCTGTTTTCTCTTCTCTTTTTTTCTCTTTTTTTTCTCTTCTCCTGTTTTCTCTTCTCTTTTTTTCTCTTTTTTTTCTCTTCTCCTGTTTTCTCTTCTCTTTTTTTCTCTTCTGCTCCTTCTTTTTTCTCTTTCATTTTTTTCTTCTGCTCTTTCTTCTTTTTTCTCTTTTGATCCTTCTTCTTTTTTCTCTTCTCTTTTTTTCTCTTCTGCTCTTTCTTCTTTTTTCTCTTTTGCTCCTTCTTCCTTTTTCTCTTCTCTTTTTTTCTCTTCTCTTTTTTTTCTCTTCTCCTGTTTTCTCTTCTCTTTTTTTCTCTTTTTTTTTCTCTTCTCCTGTTTTCTCTTCTCTTTTTTTCTCTTTTTTTTCTCTTCTCCTGTTTTCTCTTCTCTTTTTTTCTCTTCTGCTCCTTCTTTTTTCTCTTTCATTTTTTTCTTCTGCTCTTTCTTCTTTTTTCTCTTTTGATCCTTCTTCTTTTTTCTCTTCTCTTTTTTTTTCTCTTCTCTTTCTTCTCCTTTTTTCTCTTCTCCTCCTTCCTTCTTCTCTTCTCTTTTTTTCTCTTCTGCTCCTTCTTCCCCCCCCCCCCTCCCGTCCTTCTTCTTCTTCTTCTTCCTCCTCCTTTCCTTCTTTTTTTTCTTCTCCTCGTTTTTTCTCTTCTCCTTCTTTTTTCTCTTTTGCTCCTTCTTCCTTTTTCTCTTCTCTTTTTTTTCTCTTCTCTTTCTTTTTCTCTTCTCCTTTTTTCTCTTCTCCTCCTTCCTGTTTTCTGTTCTCTTTTTTTCTCTTCTGCTCCTTCTTTTTTCTCTTTTTTTTTTTCTGCTCCTTCTTTTTTTCTCTTTTGTTCCTTCTTCTTTTTTCTCTTCTCTTTTTTTCCCTTCTCTTTCTTTTTTCTCTTTTCTTTTTTTCTCTTCTCCTTCTTCCTGTTCTCTCTTCTCCTCCTTCCTGTTTTCTCTTCTCCTTTCTGTTCTCTCTTCTTCTCCTTCTGTTTTTCCTTCTCCTTCCTGTTCTCACTTCTCCTCCTCCCTGTTTTCTCTTCTCTTTTTTTCTCTTCTCCTCCTTCCTGTTTTTTTCTTCCCCTCCTTTTTTCTCTTCTCCTCCTTCTTTTTTCTCTTCTCCTTCTTCCTGTTTTTTCTTCTCCTCTTTCTCTTTACTTTCCTCCTCCAACTTTTCCTCCTCCTTCTCTTGATCCTAACCATCCTCCTCCTGTTTTTCCTTCTCCTCTTTTTCTTATGCTTCCTTCACCTACTTCTACTCCTCCTTCTCAAATGTATTTTTTTTTCTCCTCATTCTCATATTCTTCTTTCTCCTCCTCCTCTTCCTCCTTCTTATATGCTTTTTTTCTCCTCCTCCTCCTCCTCCTCCTCCTCCTCCTCCCTCCTCCTCCTTCCCCTCCTCCTCCTTCCCCTCCTCCTCCTTCCCCTCCTCTTCCTTCCCCTCCTCCTCCTTCCCTTCCTCCTCCTTCCCCTCCCCCTCCTCCTCCTCCTCTTCCTCCTCCTTCCCCTCCCCCTCCTCCTCCTCCTCTTCCTCCTCCTCCTTTTCATATACTTCTGTCTGGTCCTCTTCCTCCTTCCCAAACACATATTGCTTCACCTAATATACTTGAATTCCATTTATCGGCGTATAAACTACATAATTTGTACTTAAACATTTTGGAAAGGAATAAAAAACGGCTAAAAAGATATATGATTTATTTTAGAGTTAGCATCGTGAATAACAGCAGTTTCAGGAGTATTTCAGAAACGTGACACTTAGAAGATTCCGCCGATTATCTAGAAATAAATTAAAAGATGAATAGATAATGACATTATTCAATTTGCTGGGCAATATTTTACAGCACTGTGCAGCGTATGTGAAATGATACGAACGAAAGCAAGCAAAAACAAACAACAACAAAAAGATTGGGATGAATAGTAAAAGGCGAAACCACGCAAAGGAAAAAAGAAAGAAGAAAAGAAATGAGATAAATAGAGGAAAACAACAATTTTAAGAAATGCCACTTACCACTCACACGATGTTTTTTTTTTTTTTTTTCTTCTTCCAAAGGATTGCCAGTCACTTCCTCTCGTTCATCCGTAGAACGGGTAATATCCCAAA
>NC_061838.1:2805712-2810712 GCF_019202785.1 Penaeus chinensis | reverse complement strand
TGTCCTATATATGATATAAAATAATAATAAAAAAGACTCATAAACCTGTGGCTAACCATATCTCCCCGGCGTTTCATGAAAAACGTCTATTATTATTGTTATTATTTGTATTATTATTATTATGACTGTCGCGATAGTCCAATGGTTAGAGCACTGGACTCCGACCCTCATGGTCCCGAAGGTCTTTGGGAGATTATTATTATTATTATTATTATTATTATTATTATTATTATTATTATTTTATTACTGAGTTTTCTGTGCCTCATTTTTTCTTCACCATTAGCGCCGGATCCAATCCAGGTTCTAGGGCTCTAATGGGCAATATGTTATTATCATTATTATTGTCATTATCACTTTTGCTGTTCTTGTAGCTATTAGTATTGTTACCTTTTATTATTATCATTGTTGTTGTTGGTATCATTATTATCGTTATTATTAGCATCATTATTAGCAATGATAATAATAAAAGGTAACAATACTAATAGCTACAAAAACAGTAGAAGTGATAATGACAATAATAATGATAATAACAATGACAGTAATGATTATCATAACAGTAATTATGCTGATGATATGAACAAAGACCCAATATCATAAAAGGTCCCTGGCTACCGGATTTTGCAAGTATTAACCAACGCTTCGGGTGTGAAAAAGCTCCTACAGTAATTAAAGATAATCGGAAAACTTAGAAATGTTAATCAAGACCAAAGATTTTAAACCAGAAGGAAGTTATATTTATGATCCATTTCGGTTAATTATTCGTCTGAAGAGAAACTCGTTATAGAGTTCGAAATTTTACGATATTGTTTTATTTCTTACCGTGGCTGTTTTCACTTTTTTTTTTATATATAAAATATGTGTGTGTTTGTGTGTTTTGTGTGGTGTGTGGTGGTTGTGTGTTTTGTGTGGGTGTGTTGGGTGTTTTGTGTGTGTGTGTGAGTGTGTGTGTGTGTGTGGGGTCTGTTTTGTGTGTTGTGTGTGTGTTGTATTTTGTGTTGTGGTGTTTGTGGGGCCCTGTGGGATGTGTGTTGGTGTTGTTGTGTTTTATATATATGTAAAAATGAAGAAAATATAATAAATATATTATTTTTATTTAAAATTTTATTATTAATTTTTATATATTTTTTATTTAAAATAATTAATATTATAATATATTAAAATATTTTATATATTTATTTTAATTATATGTATTTTACTATTATTTATATACTTTTTTTATAATATAGTGTTTGTTTGTTTGTTTTAATTTTTTGTGGTTTTACGGTTGTGGTGGGTTTTTTTGGTTTTATTGTGGTTTGTTTGAAATGTTTGGGTTAAAAATTTTGGGTTGGTATGTTGTGTGTTAAAATATTGGTTTATCCCAACTACAAATTTGGAGGTTTTGAAAACCCTTGGCCAGGGGTTTTAAAATTTCCCTGTCCCTTTTTTGGGTTAAAAAATAAAAAAAGGGGCTCCTTTAACCCGGGGTAACCTTCCCCCGGGGCCCTTTAAAAAGACATTAATTATTTTTATTATTTTTTAAAATTTGTGTCCCCGAAAATCCAATTGGGTTAGAGCATGGGCTGTATGGGCCCCAAATCTTTAAAAAAAAATTAAAAATTAAATTTTTTTATTTTTTTATTAGAGTCCGTTTTTAATTGGGTTTGGGAATTGGTTTCCCAAAGGGAAAAAAGGTTTTGGGGGAAAAAATTAATTATTATTTTTTATTAAAGAAATTTCCAAAACCAAAGGAGAGATGGACTCCGAAAATGGGCCCCAAAGGGCTTTGGGGATTATTTTTTATTTTATTATTTTTTATTTTTTAAAAAATTCCCAAATTTCCTTGGCGACGCTTCCAAAAGTGTCAAATTTTAAAACCCCCGAAAAGAGAGTAATGGTTGTTAAATATTTTTTGGTTTTTTTTTGTTTTTTCTTCCCCCCTCTCTCTTTTTTCGGTGGTTCGGGTCCCTTTTGGGGTGTTTGGGGAACTAACCCCAACTAAGGGTTGGTTTCCGAAGCTTTGCGTAAAATTTTTTTCCTTTTTCGGCCAAAAGGCCTTTTGGGGAAAAACAAAGGGTTGGGCCTGACTTCTATGCGAGGGCAGGGGTTCCGCTACGGTATTGTGCTCGGGGGTTTTTTTTTTTACTTCGCTTCAGCCAGGTTGACGAAAACCGTGTTTTGTTTGCAAGATAAGGGTTTTTTTTATGGTTTTTTGTAGGAGAACCTGGTTTTTGTTGGGGGCTTTTGGCTTTTGAATGGTCAAAATTTCCTATTTGCAAAAGGGTGCACCTTTCCAGAAAACCCCGAGCAGCACTTTGATTTTTACAAAAAGGGGCCACTCACATTTGAAGGGGCATGCCCTAGTTAAATTAATTTTTTTTTTTTTGGTTTTTTTTTTTTTTTTACCCCCCCCCTTTGGGGGTTTTCCGGGGAAAAGCCCCAAGGGGGTTTTTTTATTTTTTTTTTAGAGTTTCCTTTTCAGGGCCCAACTTATTTTTTTTATTGGTTTAATTTTTTTTTTTCCATTCTGGGTTGGGAAGATTAACTTGTTTAAATTAGGTTTTAGGGGTTTTTCATTTCGTGGGTAAACTTGTCTAAAATTTTTAAGGGTTGGGACGCCAACTTAGGGTAAATGTTCTTTAGTTTAATTTTTTTTTAACCCTCTGGTGTTGATTTCAAGTGATTTACCCCCGGGTGGGATTAAAATTGGTTTTATGTAACCCCCAACTATAAAAATTTTTTAAGGGCTGAATTATTTGTAGACCTCCCTAAAGAGTGCAACTTGTTCAATAAATATCATACCGTCATAGAACTTTCACTCAGTCCCAGTCAGGATAACAAATGGCATCGGTGTTAAGTTCTGGTTCTGACCAAAGCTGAATGCTTAACGTTCTTGGGCTTGGGTCTCCTAAACAGCACATTGCTGGTTGCTCTATCTCGCAACCCTGAAAGGCTGTAAAAAGGCTAGACAAATCAGAGTATATTAAGCTGATATCCTAGAATAGATCATAACTTTACTTCACCTGGGTTCCCACTGCCAGCAGGTGGATGCTCAACCCGAAGGGAAGAGGAAGAATTCTATGATCTTGCTTTTTTCTTCCATACACGTCCACGCAGACGCTCAGCCTACGCTATCTCCCTTTTTACATTTACACACTTACACATCCAACATTCAGCACACATATTCTGTATTTTACTTCCACCTCTTCTCATACAACATTCACACCCCCATACACAACACACACGGTTCCCGAACCTACTAATCGAGTGGTGGCAGCGTGACGTAGGCCTGGAACCTTACATCTGTTCACTGCAGACGAATCTTTTCCTGAATAATTTTATTCATATTCTCGGTCGAGCCCGAACTCAACCATACACATAAAAATCTACTTGGTCTATGCCCCGCTACAATTATTACCATCATCATAATCTTCATCATCATAATCATAATCATCATCATAATCTTCATCATCATAATCTTCATCATCATCGTAATCTTCATCATCATAATCATAATCATCATCATAATCATCATCATCATCATCATCATCATCATCATCATCATCATCATCATCATCATCATCATCATCATCATCATCATCATCATCATCATCATCATCATCATCATTATTATCATTATTACAATTTATCATCATTCTGTTATTGTTATTGCCTGACCGTTGTTTTTGTTTCTTCTATTGTCTATGTTCATCATCAATAATTTTACAAGGATACGATTATTCCTTTTTATTATAAATCCGTAATTCTAAACCGAGATTAGTCACGATAAGACGAAGTTTCCATATATACATATATATATATATATACATATACATATATATGGTAGAAAAACCCACAATGCAAAACTAGATTTATTGAAAGTGAGACTACAGTTTCGAAATCCACATGGATTCCATCCTCAGACCTACCTATATATATATATATATATATATATATATATATATATATATATATATATATATATACATATATATACATATATATATATGTGTGTGTGTGTGTGTGTGTATATATATACGTATTTACATATACATATACACACATATATATGTATATATATATATATATATATATATATATATATATATATATATATATATATGTATAAATATGATGTTTACCTACCTACATGACTTTTGTCGTTTTCTCGCCGTGAGATCGGGCTCGAGCGAGTAGTCAGAGCGCAGTCGACGGGGAATTGAACTCGATCTAGTCTAGTGGTCTAACAGTCATATACACACTTGCCTCTTGCAATTTTGGAACATATTTGGAGCATGTTAGGTCTCTGCAGCACGAGGGTCGTTCGCTTTATCAAGATGGATTATGGCACCTTAAGCTTAAGCTAAGTGAGAAGATGCTGTTTACTGCATAGGTTGCAAATTCATTTTATAGTTTAACGTCTTCGCTCTATTACAATTTAAATTTTGACCAGAAAGCAATAGGGTTCTCAGGAATTTCGAACCACGGAGGATAAAAAAATAACGGTAGAATTAATCACAATCTTCTGACTCGCCTTGTACCTGCGGGAATGACAGCCCACTATGCTGAGGCTCGTTTGTTTAATAGAGGATTAAACCAAGCAAAAAAGTATCTAAGTCCATTATAAGACTAAACTAAATCATAATTGTTGTTATCCTTTCCGAGCTGAAATGGTCGTAAATTATATTTATAAACCTCTAAGCTAATAGAAGTAATTCATAAAAAGCATGCACGTACACACACTCACACGCGCGCGTGCACACACGAATACGCGCGCACACTCACCTGCACATTTGTGTGCAGAAGTGTACAAGGACTTTTTATGTATATATATATTTTTGTTTTATTTTATTTTATTAATATTTACACAGTAACATTTGAATTTATTCATTACACATCAGTAGTTCAGTTTATCTTTTGCACAGTAATAGTTAAACAAAAAAACTCAAGATCCATGAGGTTCTGATCCGAACTCCGTTCCTCATCCGCAGAGATCTACGTGGCCGAGCGCCTGGGGTTCC
>NC_061838.1:2790712-2795712 GCF_019202785.1 Penaeus chinensis | reverse complement strand
TACATAAGTCCTACCCATTACCATACGCCCCGTGGTTTGCTGGCAAGTAGGTTTGTTAGTTATAAGAGTACGTTTTTGTCTCCTTTTTGGGAAGAGGGGGATCAAAGGATTGAATTTGGCTTTCGTTAAGGATGGTTTTACTCTCTCTCCCGCCCATTGGCATCCCTCCTTTCCCGCGGCTGGCCACTCCCTCTGGGCCTGGACCTGTTCCATTCATCTTGAATAATTTCGATGCTTTATTTATTTTTATTTTTTTTCCTAACAAATGGAAGCAACTTTGTCAAATCTACTTTTTTGTTTGATAAAGTAAGTGTTGTAAAGGATATGGCGGTGTGGGTATCGACTGTAATTGTTGATAATTTTTCGTTGTTGGTGGTGGTGGTTTGTTGTAGTTGTTGTCTTTTTTGTCGTTGTTGTTGCTGTTCTGGTTCTTGTTATCTTCGTTGTCGTTGTTACTCTTGTTACTAATGGAGTTGTGTTTGTTGTTGCTGCTGCTGCTGTACTCTTGCTGTTACTATTGTCTTTGTTGTCTTCGATATCCCTGTTGCCTTTGCTGTTCTTGTTGCTATCGTTGACATTATCTTACCCGCCCCCCCCTCCCCCTCCCTCCCTCCCTCGCCACACTGTCCCCCTGTTCCCTCTCGCGCATCCAGGAGGCTCAAAGCAAGTCCCAGCTTTTATTATTCACTGTCTGCCTCCGCCTCCGCCGCCCCCTCCTCTGCCAGCTGGTCTGTCGCGCCCTCCTGTCTCAGTTCCCGGCGCTGCGATCTCAGGCGGTCCTTCCTCTTGGCTGTCGTCCCGGAGGAAAGCTTGAGGAGTCGTCCAGGAAAGGCTTTCTTGTTGCGTTCTTGTGAGTTATAGCATGGTCACTGTTGCCTGTCTTTACCATAGATAGATGGATAGATAGATAGATAGATAGATAGATAGATAGATAGATAGATAGATAGATAGATAGATAGATAGATAGATAGATAGATAGATAGATAGATAGATAGATAGATAGATAGATAGATAGATAGATAGATAGATAGATAGATAGATAGATAGATAGATAGATAGATAGATAGATAGATAGATAGATAGATAGATAGATAGATAGATAGATAGATAGATAGATAGATAGATAGATAGATAGATAGATAGATAGATAGATAGATAGATAGATAGATAGATAGATAGATAGATAGATAGATAGATAGATAGATAGATAGATAGATAGATAGATAGATAGATAGATAGATAGATAGATAGATAGATAGATAGATAGATAGATAGATAGATAGATAGATAGATAGATAGATAGATAGATAGATAGATAGATAGATAGATAGATAGATAGATAGATAGATAGATAGATAGATAGATAGATAGATAGATAGATAGATAGATAGATAGATAGATAGATAGATAGATAGATAGATAGATAGATAGATAGATAGATAGATAGATAGATAGATAGATAGATAGATAGATAGATAGATAGATAGATAGATAGATAGATAGATAGATAGATAGATAGATAGATAGATAGATAGATAGATAGATAGATAGATAGATAGATAGATAGATAGATAGATAGATAGATAGATAGATAGATAGATAGATAGATAGATAGATAGATAGATAGATAGATAGATAGATAGATAGATAGATAGATAGATAGATAGATAGATAGATAGATAGATAGATAGATAGATAGATAGATAGATAGATAGATAGATAGATAGATAGATAGATAGATAGATAGATAGATAGATAGATAGATAGATAGATAGATAGATAGATAGATAGATAGATAGATAGATAGATAGATAGATAGATAGATAGATAGATAGATAGATAGATAGATAGATAGATAGATAGATAGATAGATAGATAGATAGATAGATAGATAGATAGATAGATAGATAGATAGATAGATAGATAGATAGATAGATAGATAGATAGATAGATAGATAGATAGATAGATAGATAGATAGATAGATAGATAGATAGATAGATAGATAGATAGATAGATAGATAGATAGATAGATAGATAGATAGATAGATAGATAGATAGATAGATAGATAGATAGATAGATAGATAGATAGATAGATAGATAGATAGATAGATAGATAGATAGATAGATAGATAGATAGATAGATAGATAGATAGATAGATAGATAGATAGATAGATAGATAGATAGATAGATAGATAGATAGATAGATAGATAGATAGATAGATAGATAGATAGATAGATAGATAGATAGATAGATAGATAGATAGATAGATAGATAGATAGATAGATAGATAGATAGATAGATAGATAGATAGATAGATAGATAGATAGATAGATAGATAGATAGATAGATAGATAGATAGATAGATAGATAGATAGATAGATAGATAGATAGATAGATAGATAGATAGATAGATAGATAGATAGATAGATAGATAGATAGATAGATAGATAGATAGATAGATAGATAGATAGATAGATAGATAGATAGATAGATAGATAGATAGATAGATAGATAGATAGATAGATAGATAGATAGATAGATAGATAGATAGATAGATAGATAGATAGATAGATAGATAGATAGATAGATAGATAGATAGATAGATAGATAGATAGATAGATAGATAGATAGATAGATAGATAGATAGATAGATAGATAGATAGATAGATAGATAGATAGATAGATAGATAGATAGATAGATAGATAGATAGATAGATAGATAGATAGATAGATAGATAGATAGATAGATAGATAGATAGATAGATAGATAGATAGATAGATAGATAGATAGATAGATAGATAGATAGATAGATAGATAGATAGATAGATAGATAGATAGATAGATAGATAGATAGATAGATAGATAGATAGATAGATAGATAGATAGATAGATAGATAGATAGATAGATAGATAGATAGATAGATAGATAGATAGATAGATAGATAGATAGATAGATAGATAGATAGATAGATAGATAGATAGATAGATAGATAGATAGATAGATAGATAGATAGATAGATAGATAGATAGATAGATAGATAGATAGATAGATAGATAGATAGATAGATAGATAGATAGATAGATAGATAGATAGATAGATAGATAGATAGATAGATAGATAGATAGATAGATAGATAGATAGATAGATAGATAGATAGATAGATAGATAGATAGATAGATAGATAGATAGATAGATAGATAGATAGATAGATAGATAGATAGATAGATAGATAGATAGATAGATAGATAGATAGATAGATAGATAGATAGATAGATAGATAGATAGATAGATAGATAGATAGATAGATAGATAGATAGATAGATAGATAGATAGATAGATAGATAGATAGATAGATAGATAGATAGATAGATAGATAGATAGATAGATAGATAGATAGATAGATAGATAGATAGATAGATAGATAGATAGATAGATAGATAGATAGATAGATAGATAGATAGATAGATAGATAGATAGATAGATAGATAGATAGATAGATAGATAGATAGATAGATAGATAGATAGATAGATAGATAGATAGATAGATAGATAGATAGATAGATAGATAGATAGATAGATAGATAGATAGATAGATAGATAGATAGATAGATAGATAGATAGATAGATAGATAGATAGATAGATAGATAGATAGATAGATAGATAGATAGATAGATAGATAGATAGATAGATAGATAGATAGATAGATAGATAGATAGATAGATAGATAGATAGATAGATAGATAGATAGATAGATAGATAGATAGATAGATAGATAGATAGATAGATAGATAGATAGATAGATAGATAGATAGATAGATAGATAGATAGATAGATAGATAGATAGATAGATAGATAGATAGATAGATAGATAGATAGATAGATAGATAGATAGATAGATAGATAGATAGATAGATAGATAGATAGATAGATAGATAGATAGATAGATAGATAGATAGATAGATAGATAGATAGATAGATAGATAGATAGATAGATAGATAGATAGATAGATAGATAGATAGATAGATAGATAGATAGATAGATAGATAGATAGATAGATAGATAGATAGATAGATAGATAGATAGATAGATAGATAGATAGATAGATAGATAGATAGATAGATAGATAGATAGATAGATAGATAGATAGATAGATAGATAGATAGATAGATAGATAGATAGATAGATAGATAGATAGATAGATAGATAGATAGATAGATAGATAGATAGATAGATAGATAGATAGATAGATAGATAGATAGATAGATAGATAGATAGATAGATAGATAGATAGATAGATAGATAGATAGATAGATAGATAGATAGATAGATAGATAGATAGATAGATAGATAGATAGATAGATAGATAGATAGATAGATAGATAGATAGATAGATAGATAGATAGATAGATAGATAGATAGATAGATAGATAGATAGATAGATAGATAGATAGATAGATAGATAGATAGATAGATAGATAGATAGATAGATAGATAGATAGATAGATAGATAGATAGATAGATAGATAGATAGATAGATAGATAGATAGATAGATAGATAGATAGATAGATAGATAGATAGATAGATAGATAGATAGATAGATAGATAGATAGATAGATAGATAGATAGATAGATAGATAGATAGATAGATAGATAGATAGATAGATAGATAGATAGATAGATAGATAGATAGATAGATAGATAGATAGATAGATAGATAGATAGATAGATAGATAGATAGATAGATAGATAGATAGATAGATAGATAGATAGATAGATAGATAGATAGATAGATAGATAGATAGATAGATAGATAGATAGATAGATAGATAGATAGATAGATAGATAGATAGATAGATAGATAGATAGATAGATAGATAGATAGATAGATAGATAGATAGATAGATAGATAGATAGATAGATAGATAGATAGATAGATAGATAGATAGATAGATAGATAGATAGATAGATAGATAGATAGATAGATAGATAGA
>NC_061838.1:2755712-2758212 GCF_019202785.1 Penaeus chinensis | reverse complement strand
ACAGACACACAGACATATAGGCCTGGCGAAACTTACATACAAACACCCAGAATAGAGAGGGAGAGACATACAGACAGACACACAGACAAGGACATACAGATAAACAAAGGGAGATATGCCTATAGACAGACAGAGGGGGAAAGACAGACAGACAAAAAGACAGAAATAAACAGACAGAAAGACAGACAGGCAGAAAGAGTGAGAGAAAAATATGTTTGGCAACAACTCCTCACTCATTACTTCTGGTACACTATCGTGAATCTTTTAATAATAACAGTGAAAATAATTATAGTGATTCAATTGATAAAAACAATTATAACAATGATAATATTATAACTGAGACTAATGGTATAAAATCATTATAATAAAAATGGTAATAATAGTAATAATAATAATAATGATAATAATAATACTAATAATCACGATAATAAAATACTACTAATAATAAAAGTAATAACAGTAACAATGATAATAGTGATGCTATTGCTACTACTAATAATAACAATAATGTTAATAGTAATAATGATACTATTACTAATAATAATAATGACAATCATGTTAATAATGATAATGATACTACTACTATTACTATTAATTATGATGATGAAAATGGTAAAGTCGATAATGATAATAATAATAGGAATAATAATGATAATAACAGCATTAGTAGTAATAATAATCATATGAATATGAATATGAATAACAATAATAGTGATGATAATAATGATAATAACAACAGAGATAATCATTATTATTATAATGATAATGGTAATAATAATGATATTGGTATTCATAATGATGAAAAGAAAAAAAATGATAATAACAATAACAAAAAAAAACTATAAGAATAATAATGATAACAATAACAATAATGATAATAATAGTAATAATAATGATAACATTGGTAATAATAATGATAATAATAAATAATAATAATGATAACAATACTAATAACAATAATTATAACAGCAATGATAATAAAGATAATGTTAACATCAATAATAATGATGATAATAATGATAATAGTAACAACAATAACACTAATGATAATAACAGCGATTATCATTATTTTTTTCTTTACTATAATCATAATCATTTTTATCATTACTATTAATATTACTATTACTCTCATTGCAATTATTACCCCTATCTCTAAATAGATTATTATCATTTTTTAAAATTTTTTTAAAATTTTTTATTATTTTTTCTTAAATTTTTAATTTTTTTATTACTTTTTTTTATCATTTTATTTTAATAATTTTAATATTCCTTTTTTTGGAAAAAAAAGAAAAAATTTTTTGTTTTTTTTTTTATTTTCCTTTTATTATAAATATTTAAAAAATTCTTGGTTTTGTCTTGGTAAAAAGGAAATTAAAAATCTTAATAAGGAAATATTTTTTAATTTTGGTTTGGTTTTTTCTTCCTTTTATTTGGTCTAAAAAGCTTTGGTTTTAAGCTTTGGAATTAAGATTTAAAAAAGGAAAAATTGGCATTTTTTTAAAAATGTTCATTGGAAAATAATGATTTTTAAAAAAGGGAAATTAATAAAATGTTTTTTTATTTTGTTTTTTTGTTTGTATTGTTTTTTATTATTTATTATCAAATTAAAATCCTTTTCATTTTTTTTTTCCATTTTTATTTTTCCCATTTTTTTAAAAATTAAAATTTGGGAAACTTTGGGTTTTTGAAAAAAAGGAAATTTGGCAATCTTATAAAAGAAAAAGTAACAAAATTCACAATTTCCTTGTAGTTTTTAATAATTTTTAAAAATAAAAACCTAAAAAAAAAAGTTAAAAACCAGCGCCATTTTTTTTCCCAATTCATAATTTTTTTATAAATTCATTTTTACTTTCTTCGTTTTCCCCTAAAAAGGTTTTTATCTTATTTTTTTATTTAAAATAATTTTTAATTTCAAATTTTCCCTTATTTCCTTTTTTTTTAAATTTTTTTTAAAACAAAAAATTTTGGTTTTGTTACTTAATTTGGTGGGGGATTTTATTTTTTGATTTTTATTTTTTTTAACCTTTTAATTATTTTCCCATTTTTTATGAATCTTTAATTTAATAATAATGATAATAATAATAATAATGATAATAATAATAATAATAATAATGATAATATTAGTATTAGTATTAGTATTAGTATTGTTGTTATTATTATCATTATTATCAATATTACCATTATTATCCTTTTCATTATTATAATTTTTATCATTATTATTTCATAATTAGTATTGATATTGTTGTTGTTATCATTACTGTTGGTGTCGTGGTTATTGTTATTATTGTTGTTATAATTGTTATTTTTTATTATCATTATTATTATTATCATTACCATTATTATTATGAATCATAATAATAATGATAATAATGATAATACTAATAATAATGATAATAATGATAATACTAATAATAATGATAATAATAATAATGATGATCATAATAATAATAATGATAATAATAATAATAACAACAATAATAACATTAATAGTAATAATGAT
>NC_061838.1:2750712-2753212 GCF_019202785.1 Penaeus chinensis | reverse complement strand
GCAACAGTAATCCCCCAGATATTCAGACTTGCTCCCGTTAGTCATTCAGCAATTAGTCGACCATTCTTCGGCGGGTACCCCTTATCCGCTCAACTTCGTCACGTAGGCGTAAATCGTGAACCTGATTTAGTGGAGGTGTTGCACAGTTTTCCCTTTGTGATAATTCCAATAATTGAAGTATTATAACATTGAAGTGATGTTGTATATTTGTATTTACAGCCCCATATATATATATATATATATATATATATATATATTCACTCACACATTCCACACACACGCACGTATATATACACACACACATATATATACACATGCACACATTCCACACAGATACACACACACACACACACACACACACGCACACACACACACACACACACACACACACACACACACACACACACACACACACACACACACACACACACACACACACACACACACACACTCACCCATCCGCCTTAACCATTGTCACACTGACCATCACCTTCTCCACCGCGGCCGTGCATGTATTGCAAAAGTATTGCTCCGCTGCATGATATGAATAATATAAGTATGAGTAAGAACCCAGAGGGAGTCATACTTCCCGCGAAAGCTGGTTAACAAATCAGTGCCCGTATGCAGCCTAACTGTCCGGAACTGAGAGAAAGAGAGAGAAAGGGTGGGGGAGAAAGAGAGAGAGAGAGAGAAGGGGGGAGAAAGAAAGAAAGAAAGCAAGAGAGAGAGAGAGAGAGAGAGAGAGAGAGAGAGAGAGAGAGAGAGATAGGGAGGGAGGAAGAAGAAGAAGAGCGGGAGGGGGTTAGGGAGTAAGAGTGAGAGTAAGTGAGAGAGAGAAAGAGTGTGCGAGACAAACAACCAAACAGAAACAGAGACGAACAGAAAGAGAAGGAAAATAAAATAAGTAGAAAAAAGAGAGAAACAATAGAAAATAACGAATAAGACAAATTGAAAGTAGAGAAAAGAGAGTAAAAAGAGAGAAAGAGAGTGATTAAAGCTATAACTAAATTAAAATCTGCCCACAGCTCATGCCCGCAGAGTGCCCCCGGGTCTTGGCAATGGAAATCTCGTTTTTCTTCCTTCGGCCTCACTGGAGCAAACCGGTCGAGACTAGCCGAGCTCTTTTTTTGCTATTTAAGCACAGTTGTTCAGGTACAACACGCCAAGTGGGCTAAACCTACACATTTTCCTGATCATTCGTTCGAACCAACAAAAAGAAAAACAAAATCTGGTGTTAACCAAGGTAATGAAACCAACCAATTGTCTCTGAAACTCCGCTGGACCGAGTGAATCGCATTGGGAAGGAAATGGCATCACATTGCACTTTGCAACCTTGCAGTGGGGAAGGGAGACTTAACATTACAGCGGACAGGTTTCTCAAGGGCACTGCGTACCGAATAGCAAGCCCGGTCTGCCCCGCCTCTGCTACACATCGCGGTTGCCAAGCACGGCCATCTGGCGGCAGGAGGGGGAAGCTCGCGTTTCTTTGTCTGCTTCGCTGTCGTCTTACTTTTTTTTTCTTTTTTTTTGAGATCTCATGCGCATGTCGGTACATGTGTCCTGATTTTTTTTTTTTTTTTTTTTTTTTTATCTGTCTTTGCATGTTTGTCGGTTACCTTCGTCTGCTTGTTTCCCTGTTTGTCGGTCCCTTCGTCTGTTTGTTTGCCCGTTTGTCGGTTCCTTCGTCTGCTTGTTCGTCGGTCCATCGTCTGCTTGTTTGTCGGTCCATCGTCTGCTTGTTTGCCTGTTTGTCAGTCCCTTCGTCTGCTTGTTTGCCTGTTTGTCGGTCCATTTGCTTGTTTGTCGGTTCCTTTGCTTGCGTGTCTGCTTTTGAGTATGTTGGTTTCTTTATTTCTGCGTTTCGGTGTATGAAGAATCCCATTAAACTTGTTTGGGTTTTGTAAGTTGCGTGAGTTGGTGTGTGTAACTATGCATGTTTGTGTGATGTCTATGTATGCGTGTATAAGTCGGTGAGTGTGTGTGTGTGCGTCTATCTGCATGCATTTTTGTGGCGAGTTTGAGAGTTTATTGCGTCTCAATGCTTGCTTGAAGACATGTTTCAAGGTTATTTGCTTGAAGGTACATTTTTCCTTACTCTTGCAAGGTCTTCCTTCGTGACTTTGCCTTATTTCACCTCTCCACTTCACCTCGTTTCAACTCTTCACTTCACTTGTTTCATTTCATCAGGTCACCTCATTTCACTTCATCACTTCACTTCGTTGCACTTCATTACCCTAGCTCGCTTCTCCTCATCACTTCACTTGTTTTCATTTATATATATGGAGTTATGATGTATTTATAGGTAGATAGGTAGATGCGTGTGTGGATATAAGTTTGTGTATATCTATGTGCACGTTGTATACGTACGTAGGTATGTACGTTTTTATCCCCGCTTCCAGTGAGTTTCGTTCACAAGTGCTTTTACTGAGGTCAGGAAAATGAACGAAAATTAAACGAAACTCTTAGCTGCAGACGACACTACTGTGATAGAGATCGTAAA
>NC_061838.1:2733212-2743212 GCF_019202785.1 Penaeus chinensis | reverse complement strand
ATGATAATAATAATAATAATAACAATAATTAATTTAATAATAATGATGATAATAATAGTAATAATAATAATGATAACAATAATGATGATGATGATGATGATGATGATGATGATAATAATAGTGATACTAATAATTATAATAATAATAATAATAATAGTAATAATAATAATATTATTATTATTATTGATGATAATAATAATAGTAATAATAACAAATTCAATAATAATAATAATAATGTTAAAAACAAAAGAGATAAACACACGAAGACAAAATAATTTTCTTGTTGGAATTTCCCTGAACTTCTTGAAGTATTGTGCTGCACACTACTACTAATAATAATAATAATAATGATAATAATGATAATGATAATAATAATAATAATAATAATAATAATAATAATGATAACAATAGTAATGATAACAATAATAATAATAATAATTATGATGATAATAATAGTAATGATAACAATAATAATAATAATAATGATAATAATAATACTAATAATAATCATAATAATGATAATGATAATATAATAATAATAATAATAATAGTAATGATAATAATAATAACAATGATAATAATAATAATAGTGATAATAATAATAATAGCAATAATCATTATAATAATAATAATGATGGTAATGACGATGATATTAGTGATAAAAATGATAATAATAATAATAATAATAATAATAATAACAAGCATGTCGTCAGGCCGGAAATTATTAGTAACTGAAGCCAGTGAATCATGCAAAGGGTATGTTGGTGACGAATCTGTACGAGAACAGGGGTCCTGCAAGTCAAGGTGTTTCTGGAATATAATATTGCCAGTGATAACGAAAAAAAAAGAGATGTCTGTAGATAAAGTGTTCGTAGAGTTCATTCTGATCAAGTAATATGTAAAATACCGAAGGAAAAAATGAAGAAAGACATATACAATTACACTGAAGTCTTATTTGAGAATATAATTCTCCTTCAGACGATCCGGAAAGCAATGTAATATATCTTTATATTCTTCTCTTCGCATACTTTCCTATTCTCCCTTTCCTTTATTTTTGTTGAGATCATACGAGGAAACAGAAGACAGTCACATAGATCAGGTTGTGTCGCAAGCTCCCTACGACCTCGGAAAAGACGCTCGCCTGGGAAGTTCCGGTTCAGCGACGAAGTAATTTGAAAATCAGGAGCGAAGTCGTACTCGATGGTGATGCAGGAGGAGAATGAGCGATGAATGCGTAAACTTATGGTCAAGGAAGGGGTGGAGGATGAGCAGACGCACAGGAGTGCGTACCTGCATACACACATTTATATCTGTCTAATGCATACCATATATCCAGAAATATATGAATTTATACATAATTGTCTGTCTGTCTGTCTATATCTATATATCTATCTAGCTAGCTAGCTATATCTATCTATCTATATGTATATATATGTACACACACACACACACACACATACATATACAGATAGATAGATAGATATAGATATATATGAATATACATATCCATAAATATATACATACATACAGTGTGTGCGTGTGTGTGTGTGTGTGTGTGTGTGAGTTTATGTGTGAGTGTGTATGTACACATGTGTGTGTGTGTATGTATATATATATATATATATATATATGTATATATATATGTGTGTGTGTGTGTGTGTGTGTGTGTGTGCTTGTGTGTGTGTGTTTGTGTGTAGGTGGGTGACTGGGTGTGTTGGTATGCATTTTGGCGTTCATCTGTGTCCAAGTTACTACGTACGCACTACGTACGTGTCATTTTGTACCAACTTCTACATGCGTATGAATCAACAAGTGGGTGGAAAGTACGTCAATTACGCATTCGAGACATGATCGTCGCGTCACTGTGGCATGTGGCCTGGTTGAAACTGTAAAAAAAAAAAAAAAAAAAAAAAAAAAAAAAAAATCTCCTTCGACCATCGATTCCCCATGCAACATACAGTACAAACTTTATCTAAAATTGAAATCAGTACATCTAAATTCACCAAACTTTCTGGGTCTGGCTAATGCGACGCACTTAGGATAAACCCCCACTTGTTACGTTAAATCCCTTAGTATCTCGACCAGAAATACAGAAGTTTTTCAGCCTGGTATAAAACAGTTTCTCCGCAAGGACGAGTGTGAAAGACCAGTAAAATTATTGGGCCATTAGGGAATTCCAAGTAATGTTTTATCAGGTTGAAGATGTGTGTTTTGTGTAATGGAAGAGTTTGGTGTTGCTGTTGGCGTTGTTGTTTTTTGTTTTTGTTTTTGTCGTCGTTATCGATGGTTCTGTTATTATTCTCCGTTTGTATTATTATCAGTGTCATCAGTGTTTCCGTGCTCATGTTTTCAGTAATGATAATAATAACAATAATAATATAATATGATAATTATAATTGCTATGACATTATTATCTCGACTATTATCCTCCAATCCTTATCATTAATATATTCATTATTATCATCATCATTATTATTAGCATTATTAAAAATAGTCGTGGTAGTAGTAATATCAGAATTAACATTATTATCTTAATCATCATCTTCATCAGTATTATCATCATCTTCAACTTCATCTTCATCAAAACATGACCATCATCATTACTATAATTCATTACTATTACCAATACTAAAATTACACAAAATAAACACCCAATTACATCCTAATTTATTCTTAACAGTCAGGACCGGAAAACTGCGGAAATTGCCTAAAAACCGATGTTAAGGATACGCTTGCCAGTTTTTTAGAGAGGGTTTATTGGCAATTAAAAAGTAAACACTAATTTTCAGAGATCGTAACCAAAACGGTAAAAAAAAAAAAATATCACTAATAGACAAAATGATCTTGGATTAAATAACTAATCCACGTTTATCTATATATATATATATATATATATATATATATATATATATATATATAAGGCAAGAAAGCAGATGTTGCTCCTTATATCGTTCATGGAAGCCTTTTCACCTTACGGATCGTGGTGTTGGGTGATGCTAAGATGTACTATCTTCATGTTGACAAATGTAGAAAAGATATGAATGAGAATGAATATCTTAACAATACAAGGGATGTATTTGGCCGGTTTCGCTTAGATCTACGTCAGAAATACGTCAGAAACCGGTCAAATACATCTCATGTATTGTGATGTTATTCATTCTCATTCGTACCTTTTCTGCATGCTTGGCAAGATCTGAGATGGGAATAATTTAGGACAATACAAGACGAGATATGGCGCTATAATGTTTTGTGTTTATATTGCAAAGATTTGTTGCGTTAGAAATAAAGTCACTGATCTTGTCAAAGATTGAACAAATTACCGTAGATATTAATCACAGGAATATTTCAGAGATGAATCTCATTTACAACAAAAAAAACAACAACAAAAAAACACACAATAATATGTACTGGTGACCTTGGAACACTGTGGCTCGCAAATCAACCAGATGGTAGCCTTGCGATGTCAGGGTGCTGGTATTCCCTACGTAGGACAATCCCCGAAAAAATCCTCAGAGTACGTATGATTGAATATATTTTCTCTCTCCAAGGTGACCTTATCTGTTATAAGCCCTCGTCTGCATCAATCGTCGAAATACCCTCGATAAAATTGTATCTAAGGAACGTACGTACGAGTGTTATGTATCTCTGACACCCTTTTCTTGGTATCATCGATCATATGCCTTCTCATGAAATACCCAACAGATGCCAGATACCACCGGGAACATAATTCTTAAGGAGTTTCTGGCTTTAAGATTAGAGTTTAGGATCATAGGTAACACATATAAATGGGTTAAATGTTTTACATGTTGTGTTTTATGTATATCTTCATATGGAATATTGCCCATGAATAGTCCTGCAGCTAGGCTTACGCGTCAAGAATTACCTTCTCGTGTTTCTTCTCATTTAACATCCTTCCCTTATCTTAATATGCAATATAACGCAAGTTAAGACGTGACCCTGACCCACTACTATTGTCGATAATGAAAGTTCATCAGACCGAATCAAATACGGGTCGTCAGCTAAGCGCACCACGTCTCAGGACCGGAGACGTTGCGCGTCACACGAATAATTCTTCGTGTGACGCTACAGCCGGCTCCGATGAAATTGTTCGTTTCCGTATCGCTACAAATTACCAAACCAGACCAAAAGGCTGAATGTTTATTACTTTTGTATAGATACATATGAATATTTATTATCATTTCATTATTTTAGAAAGTGAAGACTTATTTTTATAATTTATATTATCAGCATATATATATATATATATATATATATATATATATATATATATATAGAGAGAGAGAGAGAGAGAGAGAGAGAGAGAGAGAGAGAGAGAGAGAGAAAGATGTTTCTGTGAGTTCCAATATTTGATAGCCAGTAGTATTTTGTTGCTACATGAGCCACCTTTTTTTTTCAGTATTCCTATATCCTTTGGTGTTTACTTATATTTCTTAACTATTTAAATGATATTCATATAATGCGTATACCATATATCAGTGTTTATTTTTGTAAGTATGTTCATGTTTATAGCTAGGCTGCGTTGACGGCTCAATGTGAGTGCCGTATTACCTTATTGATATGACAAGTTACTGACGTTTTCTCAGATTTATAGAATTGTTTATGGCTTAAGATTTGTACAATATGGAAATAATATGTATAGGTATTACTTTGATCTCAGTAGATTATTTCTCAAATATCAGTTTTGATTTGCAGTTAATTCTTGACGTTGGACTTAGCCCGATAAACTCTACGGGAACTCCCACCATAGAACAGAACTTAATTTGCCTTCCGTACTTAGTCCCATGCTATTTAATATCCTAATGCATAGATTACTGGGCGATATACCACTTGCAGGCAATGACTCCATTATTTGCTATGCCGATGACATTTGTATTAAATCCTCATCCGAGGAGATTCTAGATATACTTTCTGCAAGGGCTACTGAGTGTGGCTTGATAATCTCATCTGAAAAAACCAAGGCACTTAACCCAAAGACAATCCCTCTGCCAAGGTTTCATATAAATGACGTTGAGCTAGATCTCTGCCATCAATACAAATACCTCGGGGTGATTGTTAATGATTCAGAGTTCATTAGAAACCTGAAGAAAAGGCTGTGGGAGCGGCTGAAGCCACTTAAGACACTTGTCGTCAAAGACCATGGTATTAATGCCCATATTGCGAGACTCTTTTACATGTCATACATAAGGTCGGTCATAGATTCCCATGCATTGCACCTAGTATTGTTCAAGGAATCAGAGTTGACTAGTCTAGAAAGTGTACAAAATGAAGCCATGAGGATCATTCTTGGTGCCTCTAGAACAACAAGGATTGTAAATATGAGAACAGAACTTAATTTGCCTTCTGTTTATGAAAGAATATTATACATAAATACCACATTTAGCGCTAAATCAATTAGAGAACCCCTCCATTGTACAGAGTTCCAAAGACAACTAAAACACAGAATAGAAGAACTAACTTTGAATGACAACACCGATTCATACTCAAATCCATGGGTACAAGTAACGTGTAAACACTTAGCTCAGCTGAACATACGCATAACTAAGACCCTACATGGACGTTCTGTACCACCGTGGAAAATGTCGGACCTGAGTGTACATTATACAGCTGCCCCCAAAAAAGACATTGTCCCCCTGCTATACTTAAACAGTATGCACTTGCAATTATAAATGAGCATCTAGAAACTTCCCAATGCATATGAATGCTACACTGACGGATCCTTGCAGTCTGGGAGCAGAGCAGGATGCGCTTTTGTTGTATATAAAAACAATATTTTGCAGCACCAGGATTGTAGGAGGGTTCATGACTGGGCTAGCACTATGCAAACTGAGTTGGCAGGAATACTCATGGCCACTGAATTTCTATTGAATCAAGGCTCAGAGGTAATTTTTCTGCGATTCACAGCGTTCTCCAGGCTCTGAACACTCTGGACAAAGGTGCAGGAAATATTGCAAATGACTAGGATAAACGTGTATCGTGCAAAAGAACGAGGCCATAATATACGTTTTGTATGGATTCCATCGCATGTTGGAATCCTTAGGCATGATCATGCTGATCGCCTAGGAAAGTCAGCATGTGACAAATAAAGTGTGGATACAGATCTTGGGATACCTCTTTCTAGGATTTTATACATCATTGAACCTTCCTTCAGAGAGGACTTGACTGAGTTGATTAATTCTTAACGCCCTGAAAGCTGTAGCATAAAGCACTATGACCGGTTTAGGCAAGATTCATTCATCTATGGTTTATATAAAACAAGAACAAGAGAGTGTGATGTTGTGACTGCAAGAATCAGGCTTGGATATAGATTGTATTGGCAGGTCAGTACAGTTTGTAATGTCGAAGAAACTAAGTGTAAACTTTGTAATGAAGAATATAAGCGAACACTAGCATGAGGTACCAAGAACTATGTAACTACTTCATATAATCTGATGTCTTAGAAGATATACTTATGTTGTATCCTAAATTTGGAATGTAGTATCACATATCAAATGTATTAATGCTTTTCCACGCCCAAGCTATATACCGGCGTGGCAGATGAGTGGATAAAGGACTGTGCAGTCGTTTCTTTCCTTAAACTGATAAAGTACTCATAACAATGTTATAGGCTAAAATTCAAGAGTAATACCACTATGTAATATTATGACCATGCATTAAATGTACCACAGCTTGCCCACGCCTGTGCAGTTAGCCAGTGTGGTAAATAAAGGACTAAATTAAACTAAGCGTTCCGAGTTCCCGTTGCTAAAGTACATTTGCCACTTCACATCTGGGGTAGCGTTGTGGCATGATGTAAGTACAGGGCAAGTGGACAGAAGGGAATCTAATAAACGAGGTAATAGAAAAATTATATCTAAGAACAACGTGAGAAATAATATTTGAAGATGACAGAACACAGTATGAATACGCAGTTCTTAATATTAACCAATATGGTAATCTTGGCCCATTCAATCACAAATCCAGATCCCGTTGGTATTATTCTACGATTTTTTGTGCGAGTCCATGCACTTGCACACGCGTTCACATGCATTAATGAATACATGTGAACGAGGAGAACGACTGTGGTTATGCGTCTGCATATATTTTTTCTGCCAAAGGCAAATTTAGGAGTCTATGAACTTTCGTGAAAACCATCGCACAGACTTCATTTTCTTTCTGTCTTTCTCCATGCATAGATTATTTGTATACTGGTAAAATAGTTTGTTAATACAGAGAATGCCCAGTAATTTAAGACATATGTAAATGAACAATAAATTATTAATTAACGTCGACAGGGAACCGGCAGAGACGCCATTGACATACTCAGATTTGTTTTCTTCTTTTTGGTCTGTGAGAGAAAGAAAGATTTGTGATCGTATGGTTTATTTTGTTATGTAGGTTATAGAGATGGAACACGCGACCGCTGTGTTTCCCTTAATTAGGTAGGGTTAGGGACAAGAAAATGGTGGTTTACTCACGGGAAAAAATAACTTTCTGTTAGTTAATAATGAGGTAACTCCCGGTGTCATTACAATCGGATGGGCAAGGGTCAGCACTTAATCTGTCATTAACATTAATATTTTCAATATAATTAACCATTAATTTGGAATTCTTTGTAAATAAAAAAATCACTATATTTAAGATTATCTTGGAAAAGGGGGAAGGTGGAGTACAAATAGTCTTGTGTGTTAAGGAATGAGACCATAAGGGCTATACAAATTCATATATTTTTCAACGAATTTGTAGTTATATACAACTTTGAAATCAAGAAATTTGAGTTTGATACGAGGCCTTTCCTTTAAGTTTAAAATCCTGAAATAGATTCAGAGGAGCAACTCCACAAACACACAAGTAATATTCAAAAAGAGACAAGGAAGGAAAATATCCAGAGAAATATTCGAATATTTGCCTACCAAACTGATGGCATTGGAGATAAAAGCTTATTTACGAAAGACCGATATAGTCCTGGCTCCTAAAAGAAACTGTAATAGATTTTTTTTTCTTTCTTTTCTTTGTCAGCGTTCTTGAAGAAGAGGGAAATTCAAGTAAAATTGGCCTTGACCCTAACACCAAAAATATGTTTTTTTTTAATCTGTTTCGGAAGTACAGGCTACACATACACTTAAAAACTAATGACCAATCAACAGAGCAAAGATACAAAAGATAAAAAGAACGTGCTGGCGAGCTCCCAACCTGCCTTTCTTTCGTACGGTTTCGTATTTTGTCCAGGACTGTCAGGTTTGCTATTCCTATCATTACCGTCACTTTCGTTACATTTCGTATCTTCGGTTATATATAAAAAAAAAAAAAAAAAAGTAAGTGAAAAGGTAAAAACAAAAGCAAAAAAAAAAAAAAAAAAAAAAAAAAGATTTTATAAAGTATGAAAATGAAAGGGAAAGATGTATAGCAAATAACCAAATTTGACTCTCAAGTCAACTTTAAGTGTAAAAGCAAAATGTTCGAACCAAAGTTTCTGTTATCAAGAGTGCTATGTTGTGCAAAGGATTACGCTTATCAATTATAGTAACAACAACGACATTGTTATCGTTAGTGTAGTAATAGTTGTAATGTCACTACTATTTATATTTTCATTACCATTATCATCATTATTACTATATTATCTTTATTATTATTAGTATTATTATCATTATTTATCATTTATTATTATTACTATTGTTATCAATATTACCACTATGTTATGGATATTATCGTTCTTGTTCTTTGCCATTTTCACTGTTATCGTTAATTTTTATTACAATTATTGTCATTACCATCATTAGTATCATTATCATTGTCATTGTTATCATCATTATTATCATTGCTATTATAATCATTATTATCAGTAATTATCAGTTATTAACAGTAATTGTCATAATCATCATCATCATCATCATCACTATTTAGCATTGCTCTTATTGTTATCCTCATATTGCCATCATCATTATTATTATTATTGTAATTATCATCACTTTTATTGCCATCATTACCATTATAATTATTATTGTTGTTGCTATTATCAACATTATTATTAGCATCATTATTGTTAGTGTTTTTGTGATTGTTGTTATTATTGTTATTATTATAATTGTCATTATTCTCGTCATCATTTTTATTATTCTCATTATTAGCATCATTGTTACCATAAACATCGTTATTATTATCTTTATTATTATCATTATTATCATCATTATTATTATTATCATTATTATTATTCTGAACATTATCAATTATAGTAACTTGTTCTTGTTGTTGTTGTTGTTATGATAATTATTATTGGTATGATTATTATAATTATTATTAATTATTATTACTATTATTATCATTATTATTATTATCATTATTATTATTATTACTATTATTATTATTATTATTATTATGGACAATATGTAGTATAAGGTAGTGGCAGAGTAAAACCTACATGAAATGATAGAACAATACAATCCAAGAAAGTTTTTTTATGGCAATGTGTGTGCAAATGCTTCCCAAGAGTGCTATACGTAAAAGAAAAGAGATGATTCCCCAATTTCGGCTAAGTCGCTCATCTTGTTTACATTGCGAGGGTGAATTCTAGACGCATATTTTACCACGGGGGTCCAGGGGGCGTTGACCCCTGTCTAGGCATATATATTACCACGGGGGTCCAGGAGGCGTAGCCCCCTGGCTAGGCATATATACTGCCACGGGGGTCCAGGGAATATATACCACGATGTTAGGTTAGGTTGGATGTTGGGTTAGGACGTTTTGTTTAACAACTACGGGAGTCCTATTTTACCCCATAATTTCCCTGATATACTTCATGCATCCCCTGCTATTGGGACTATCAAATCAAGATTGTCGATGAAAATGGTGATCATATCTCCTCAACGATTCATTTGCACAAGGAACAATGCCTAGAATCGTTGAAAGCAGTGGATTTCATGCAGAAAAATATCAAAATTGTTTCGAAAGTAACCCACTACCCTCTTCTAAATATTGACCATTATTACTATCATTATCATTATCA
>NC_061838.1:2728212-2730712 GCF_019202785.1 Penaeus chinensis | reverse complement strand
ATATATATATATATATATATATATATATATATATATATAATATGTATAAAATGTTTATGTATTGATATATATGCATATATGTAGATGGATAGATAAAGTATACATAAATATATATAGATATTGATATTGGTATAGATATAGATATATAAGTATACATAAATATATGCAGATTGATAGATAGACAGATATACATATATATATATATATATATATATATATATATATATATATATATATATATATATATATATATAGTGATACAACGCACATGAGTGGAATTTTTTTTTTATCTTTTATTAAGTGATGTGAGAGGGATAGTTCATTATAGAATCTGGCGCGCCAATTGATTCTTCTGACTACCGTAGTCTAGCATGTAAAATTCAGCTGGACTTTCCAATACCAGACTTTACCATAACTAGACAGTCTTCTTAAGTCTAGAATTGACTGGAATGGTGACTACTATCCTTTTCTTAAGACTGTTTGGAAAGATTTTTTAATGTTCCTTGTCCTGTTAATGCTCTGAACTTGTTATTGTTGGGCATCATAACGGGGTTTGTACCCAACAAAATTCTTAAATCTCGTTCACATGGTTTAATGGACGATGCCAACCAGACATACAGGAACAAGCATATTGCCTTTAATCTCTGGTCTGTTCTTGGCACTCTACATTGTTGGGAGAATTGTGTTGCCATGCGAAATATAGCAAAACTAAATTATAATGTGGCTACATCTAATTATAATTATCACTTGATAGAAGTTCTCTCAGAAGCATCACAGCCTCATAAATGGTGGTCAACGTTTAAAGCATCTGTTTAGTGTTGAGGCTGCCATTCCTCCTTTATTGAAGCCTGATGGTAGCAAAATTTAGATTATTTTTTTCAAAGACTTGATTTTAGAAAGAGACTCGGCTGCAATAATACAGTGCTTATGTTGGTTTATGAAATGTAGTCAGGTCATGAATAGGGGTCATGAATCGAGGTTTGTCTCTGTATTTTAGTGCAGCCTTTGGTATTGTTAATCGCAAGGGTTTGAAATTTAAGTTGCAGTCTGTTGGTGGTGAAATTAAAAAAAGTATTTTAACTGAATTTTTAACCGTTAACAGCAGCATGATCAAGTTGATGGTAGGCACAGTTATATTCTAGTGTGTCTTCTGGGATAAGGATAAGTTCGATATGCGAAGCTGAGCCTCGCCCGGGCTATGCCCATGAAGGGAGCCCGGCCTGTGTCGACTCGCTAACGTGTGTCAGCTGGTGCTGACTCGTCTTAGTCCTTACCCGCCGTGGTGCCCAGCCACAGCAGATACCTCCAGGCGACAATTGCAACTTCTCGCGCCTGGGCGGGGCGCGAACCGCTGACCCCTCGGATGAGATGCCGGCACGTTACCACTGTACTAGCCCGGAGGCTGTCTTCCGGGATGTTGGGATAAGCTAATATTACTTCTCTCTATGCTGATATTCCTTCTCTGGCAACCTCATAATTTGATAGAGGTGCACTCAGTGGGAAATAAAATTAGATCCTACCAAGTCCAAGGAAATAATTGTGAGTCGGTCTAGAATGCAACTGCCTCCTAATCACTTCAATGGATAATCTGAAGCTCATAGGTGTGACCATTGATTCAAAGCTAACATTTGAACTGCAACTCAGGAATAAGGCCTGAGCAGTTTCATCTAACTTAGGTATCATTCGCAAGTGCAAGAGGATTTATGCGGATGACATCATTACTCGATGTTTCTTTTCTTTTATTCTGCCTCATTTTGTGTATTGTTCTCCTGTGGGATTTTCTGCTTCAGTGTCACACTACAGATTGCTTGACAGTTCTTTTAATGCAATTAAATTTTCTCTGTCTCACTTAGATTTGGACATTGGGCATCGTAGAGATATTGGGGCTCTTTCAGTTTTATACAAGGTTGTAACCGATAATTCACACACCCTTCACAAGCTTTTACCTGATTTTTATCAACCTTTAAGAGAGTTACTAGAAGGTTTGTGGCCCCAATTGTATGGCCTTTGATGTAAGTCGATCGTCTACACTTCAGTGTTGTAGACGTTTTTTACTGCTATTTATAGGCTTTGGAGTAGGTTGCCCACAGAGGTTGTACCTTCTCCAACTCATGACAAGTTTAAGAGTTTAGCTAATCTGTATTAACTAAATAGCGGGTGATTTTCAAACTTCTCTTTCTTTCCTAGCTGTGTTTTGACCTGCACTGTATGCATAAAGACATAGAGAGGGTGGGAGGGAGACAGAGAAAGACAAATCAAATCTTGTTCTCCATGCATGTAGATATCATATTATGTTATATCTGCGGTAGAAGTATTCAACTGTATTCAGCTAGTTTTAAAGGTACAGTGATATTAAACAAAGTAGCTCTGTGTTTCAGAGAAAATAGACTTTAATGAACAGAAGCTCGTCAGGTCACAGATAAAGTGGATATTTTTAGTAGCCAACTTGAGTGTCTTTCCAGAGGAGGATCAGCCTCTGCCAGATGAGCGAGTACGTCCT
>NC_061838.1:2708212-2715712 GCF_019202785.1 Penaeus chinensis | reverse complement strand
ACAAATTGATTTTATATCACGCCAAAGATACAAGAAAGGAATTGCGGATACTAAGTTAAGTAAGTTTATTTACTACCCTGGCTATCTGCTCAGGCGTAGGACATTCATGATTACAGTTTTACATGCATTTGACATAGTACAGTATGCTGTGTAATTGTACAAAGTAAAATAAAAATATAAATCATACATCATACAAAAATATTACGTTGATATACATTGGCCACTGTGTTTACATAACACTGTTCTTCATTTACGGCAGTTTTACATAGTAAATTTAGGATATAGTACGAGTATATCTTCCAATGCATCAGATGAAATGAAGTGTTCATTTCTGAAATGAGTTTTTAATTCCCGAAGAGTTTTGTCATAATGTTTGAATAAGGTTGTCACGGGCATTGTCCTGCTTGTAGATATCAAAAAGCTCCTGAACTCGCTTTTGTTCCCTTATTAGCGTAGGGTCACCGACTCGCTTAGGTTGTTTGGAGTGTTGTGAGTTGTTGCTCTTTTTTTTTTCTTTTCTTTGGACAGACCAAGCTGTTGTAGTAATCAGTGACCAAATTCTCCACGGAAAATTTTTCAACACTCGTTACTATGTAATCGTTATACCAGTCATGAATACGTGATTTAAAGTGGTGCTCAAGGTAAGGAGGAATATAAATTTTGACCCTATTTGTCTTTGTTGATTGTATCCAGTTAAGTTAAGTTAAGTAAGTGTATTTACCACCCTGGCTATCTGCTCAGGCGTGGGCAATAATGATTACAGTTTTGCATGCATTTGACACAGTACATTAGTCTGTGACTACTGTAATTGTACATGGTAATATAGAAACATGTCATACATCATACAAAAATAATACGTTGATATGATTTTGCCACTGTGTTTACATAACACTGTGTTTTTGTTTACGGAAGTTTTACATAGTAAATTTAGGATATAATACGATTATATCTTCCAATGGATCAGATGAAATGAAATATTCACATAGTTCTTTATACCTCATGTTAGGTTGTCTGAAAGGCTGTATCACATGACATTCCGAGATATAATGCTCAAGTGTTCGCTTGTTTTCTTCGTTACACAGTCTACATTTAGATTCATCTGCACTTCTTGCACCGTGCAGTTGCCAATACATTCTGTAACCTAAACGTATTCTGGCAATAACCGCGTCACATTGTCTGGTTCGACTTAGGTGCCACCCATAGGAGGGCTTCCTATCTCTGTATTGATCGTAGTGTCTTATGGTACAGCTTTAAGGCCTTTGAGCGTTTGTCAGATCTACTAGTTCTTCCTTATGAGAACTTTTCAATATATGTGCAACCCTAGCAACAGGCATCCCAAGATCTATGTTCACAGTATCTTTGCTGCAGGCTTCCTTCGCCAATTTGTCTACGTGGTCGGGCTTGCTTATGCCAACATGAGATGGTGGAATTGTGGATAGTTTAGTTTAGCCCTTTATTTACCACCCTGGCTAACTGCACAGGCGTGGGCAAGCTGTGGTACATTTAATGCATGGTCATAACATTACATAGTGGTGTTACATTTGAATTTTAGCCTATAACATTGCTATGAGTACTTTTATCAGTTTAAGGAAAGGAACAATTGCACAGTCCTTTATCCACTCATCTGCCACGTCGGCATATAGCTTGGGCGTGGGAAAGCATTAATACATTTTATATTCGGTTATGTGATACTACATTCCAAATTTAGGATACAACATAAGTATATCTTCTAAGACATCAGATGAAATGAAGTAGTTACATAGTTCTCGGTACCTCATGCTAGGTGGCCTGAAAGGCTGTATCACATGGCACTCTGAGATATAATGTACAAGTGTTCGCTTATATTCTTCATTACACAGTTTACACAAGGAGAAGGAGAAAGAAGGAAGAGAAGAGCAAGGAGAAAGAGAAGAAGGAAAAAGATAAGGAGAAGAAGAAGAAGGAGAAAAAAATTAGAGGAAGAAGAACCAAGAAGAAGTAGAAGAAGAAGAAGAAAAGGGGGAAAAAAAAGAAAAAAGGAAGAAAGTCAAATGGATAAAAACGACAGTTTATAACAGACAAAAACTCTGAAACCGATCCAGTTTATTATTCTTTTTATTTTATTTTTTTACAACCTGGAGATGAGACCAACTCATTCCTTAAAATAAACATATCGTCATCTCATACATTTGTTACGTCCTACAATCACAATAGTGATATATAAAAGGGAGATCGCTAACACCACTCATAATAGACCAACCAATCTATCTACCTGCCAGCTCTTAGATGAAAACGGAGTAGACAAACACTTTATAGCAGACGCATACTGCGAAACCGATCCCGTTATTTTAATTTTAACCTGAATATGAAACCAACTCAGAATTCCTTTAAAAATGATAATGATAACGTCATCTTATAAACTGTTACGTCCAACAAAAAAAAAAAAGCATATAACAACATTAATATATAAAAGGGAGATCGCTGCCACCACTCATAATCGAGACCAGCCAATCTATCGACCAGCCTTTTCATAAGCCTCTTGAAGTCAGATTAACACTCATCCCAGCCTTCTCCAGCAGTTACAATACAGGAACAATTGAACAAATCATCTCTCTGGAACAAATGACTGAAAAAAAAATTGAATTCAGTACACCGTATATGTAAATTTTAGGGAATTTTCGACACTATGGAACTACCTTCTTACTGGACTTTACTGGACAGGAGTATGAGAAAAAAAATGTCCTTGTCTTGAGGAGAAACCCGAGGAGTTAATCTTTTTGTGCGTTTTCCCCGTTATAGATGAACAAATAAATACGTTAACGGGAAGAAGTTTAATCCTATACCTTATAAAACAAAATTCAAACTATATTTGTAGTAGTACTTTTCTGACTTGTCCAAATATTGTTTTTTGTATTATGTTTCGGTTTATGCATATTTCTAAAATTAATATAGAATACAGTCCTCAGCTTTCTACGATAAAAGATGTTTAGTAAAATCACATAGATACAGTTAACTACAAGAAGCTGTTGATTGTCTTCGTGCTTCTGTGTTAGGCAATAAATTGTACATTTATAGAAGATATATATAAATATATATATATATATATATATATATATATATATATATATATATATAAGTATGTGTATATATGTGTGTATATATGTACACACACATACATATATATATATATATACATATATATATGTAGATTTTTTTTTCTTTTTTTTTTCTTCAAAAACGAAAGAAAAAATATACCTTTAAAAGTTTATTTACTCGAAAGACTTTCATATCATCTTTATCAGCGTATTTCTACTGATCCCTTTCATTTCCTTATTTGGCGTAAATTTCTGATCTAAACATAAGGCGTGATTCTTATCCTTCATAATAAACAAATTAATATTTATAACACACAAAATGTCTCTGATACACGTGCGTTTCGCGTTTGTCACTATTTTTTCTTTCTTTCAACATCAAGTGGCATCATTTTATTGTACATATAACTCCAAATTTTCCTTTCTACGATGAATAAGAGCTAAGAACTGTTTGATTCGACAGCAGTTGATTAACGGCGTAGCGCAGATCATCTTTGTAAAACCCACGAAGGATTAAAAATGTATATTAATGGTATTTGTTTATAGTAACATTGTAAAAAAAAAAAAAAAAAAAAAACCAGTAACACAGGAACTAAATCGCTTATACACATAGGATTATTATTAAAGGTATACTCGTTCTTTTTCTGTTCCGTAGTAGTACAATCCCGGATCAGATTTATTTATAGATATCTGTCGGCATAGCGATGGCTAGTTTTAATATATCAGAAATGAAAAGGAAAGGTTAGCCACCTCGCCGAAACTGCGGTAGTTATTATGGATGTAAAGCAACGAGGGTCAGTAATCCTCGGCTATCTAACTAATATTCAAAAAAAGTCACCATCTTCGTTTACCATTGTTTAGGTAGGGAAGGCATTATTCTTCAGATTTTTACGAGTAGCCTCAAGAAAACAAATAAACAAGATAATATAATTGAATAATGGATATCAAATGTATGAATTATTATAAGGGGAACACAGTATTACCCATACTAGGAGGGAGGTGTCAACAGCACTGACCATAGCACAGAAAACGTTCAGGAGGGGCGAAAATATTATGCTCACTGTAATATTATTTCGTGAAATGTATCAGCACATAAATAGCTCCATAAGTCCAAAAGTCACCAAGAAGTCCAAAAAAGTCACCAAGAAGTCAATTAGAAGACTCTTGTGATTTCCCCTTCCCATGAGTTTTCGTGATGTTTTCATAATGCTATTAATATCGATGATGTTATTGTCATTATTATTATTGGCAGTGTAATTATTAAAATGTTATAACCAATACTAAAAGAAATGAAAAAATACATGCTTGTAAAAATCAAAGAAATGGGTTAACTGGTGAGATAGGTTGGACTAATAATTGATTCAATGGTATGGTGAATAAATACTTGTGGAACCACATAAGTGTAATTTCAGTTAATAAACAAAACATTGGGCATGGCATGTATAATACATACCATCCCCTGAAGCTCAAATTAGTGATATAAATACACACACACACACGCGCGCGCACACACACACACACACACACACACACACACACACACACACACACACACACACACACACACACACACACAATCACACACAATCACACACACACACATATATATATTTGTATCTATCTATTTATTTAATTGTATGTATGTATGTATATGGATATATGCGTGAATGTGTGCTTATACCTCCTTTGCTCATAAACAAAATCAGTCGAACATTTTTTCCTCTGCACCGAAGCCCATATGAACAATTCAATTTATGACTGCCGCTTCACACACAAAAAGCAGATTTTTGATACCTTAGTGTCACCCAACCTAGAACCAGAGAATAGGAATTACCCAACCAGACACCTTCCACACTTAGGAGGGTTAAAAAGAGAGAAAAAGAGAAAAAGAAATCGGTGTTGCGCAACGAACCGAATCACCAGGGTAAAATTCTGGGTAATTCCGGGATCCTGACAACGTAGTTACACACGAACACAAACACACATATATAAAGCTCCTGGGATGAAGCGAACATCACACTTTCCACTTCCCAGCCATTTTCATAACTCCTAGGCAAAGTCTTGCAAAATGGTAAGTTAAAGGCCTGTGATACAGAAAGTTAAGGTTATGTGAAATAAACAATATAATGTTTGATGTGTGTGAACTAAACGATGTGAACAAGTGATTATTTCATGGCAATAATCTGTTGGTCTCTGCATTTCAGTCGTGTTATGCTTCTAAACATCATTTCCCTTTTATTTTTTTTGTTTTCCTTTTTTTTTTTTTTTTTTGTTTCTTTTGCTAGTGTTCTTATTCTTCCCACTGTAATTAAGAAAAACATTTTCCCCATTCTTCTCCTCCTTCATTCTCATCATTATCACCATCCTCCTCTTCCTACCCTCTACCGCAGGTGAGTTTCCGCGCTCTGCTCGTGCTCGCTCTGACGGCGGTGATGCAGGTGTGCTTCGCCGCCGCGTGGAATTCGTACGGCGGGCACGACGACGACGGCGGGTACGGCGGTGACAGGGACGACGGGCACGACGGGTACGACGGCGACCGGGACCATGGGTACGACGGCGGGTACGACGACGAAGGGCACCGCGGTTGGTAGTTGTCTGGCGCGGAGCTTCTGGCGGCTCCGTGAACAAGAAATATATAAAGGAAGAACCTAGGGATTGGTTTTGATTTGTCCTATATACGTGCACATACACACATATATCGATACACAGATATATGAATATGTATATGTGTACACGTGTACCAAAGTTATTTTGTCTTAAAAAGCTTCATTTGGTTTATTATAAAGGTTAAGAATCACACCTTATGTTTGTACTAGAAATTTACGCAATTAAGGAAATGAAGGAGAACGGAATACGCTGGTAATAAAAAAAAATGATATCACAGTCTGTCGAAAAAATGAGCTTTTAGAGATATATTATTTAGTTTTTGGAAATGAAAAAAGAAAAAAAAATATATATGTATATTTGAATATACATTTCTTCTATAGATGTACAATCTATGGTCTGTTATTCATTTCTAACGCGGAGAAAGAAAGAAAATCAACAGCTTCTTGAAGTTCACAGTTTTTATTTTCATATATGTGATTTTATCAAACAGCTTTAACAGGATGAGAACAAAGTCAGCTTTCTACGATAATCTTAGAAACAAATGCATAAACCGAAATATAATACAAGTCAGAAAAGTACTACTACAAATATAGTTTAAGTTTTGTTTTATAAGGTATAGGATTAAACTCGATCTCGAGTTTCTCCTCACGACAAGGACATTTTTCTCATACTCCTGTCCAGCAAATTCCAGTAAGTAGGTAGTCGAAAATTCCCTAATTTACAGAAATTAAAACGGTATACCATATAGGGTGTACTGAATTCAAAGAATATTTCAGTCATTTGTTCCAGCCAGGTGATTTGTTCAATTGTTCCTGTATCGGGACGGTAACAGCTGGAGAAGGCTGGGATGAGTGTAAATCTGACTTCGAGAGGTTTATGATAAAGCTGGTCGATAGATTGGTTGTCTCTCTATCATGAGTGGTGGTAGCGATCTCCCTTTTATATATTACTGTTGCGATTGTTTCATTAAAGATTTATATGACGTAACAAATCTATATATATATTTTTATTAGGAATTCTGAGTCGGTCTCATCTCCAGGTTGTAAACAAAAAGGAATAAACTGGATCGGTTTCAGAGTGTGTGTCTGCGATAAAATGTTTGTCTTCTCCGTTTAATCTCACACGATAGACAATATACCCAACATATAGAAATCGCAGTAAAATATACCCAGCATTGTAAATACAACGAATTCCTCGGTCCAAGATGTCGTTTTAATTCATAAGAATTAACACTTCACTTTTATTTTTATTCGCTAAATTTTTCAATTATTACTATACCACACGAAGACAAATTTTCTTATACCTTCTATTGTCATTCACGCCTGACATGTCATATTTACACATATATATACGTTACGCGAACAAGAGTCAAATATAAATATTATTGTGCCGAGCACAAAGAGATATAATAATCGTCGCTGTTTTATTAAGAGTTCATGATCGCAACAGGTCAAATTCATGTGAATAGTTTCTCAAATCATTATAAAAATTAAATGAAATGATGATACGATCCGTAAAATGATCCGTAATACCATTTGTATTACGGATGAACTTACGTTTGTTTTCTTTCTATCTTGCGTAACATTCCTCCTTCTTCTTTTTCTTTTTTATCTTCTTCTCTTTCTTATCCTCTTCTCTTTCTTATCCTCCTTCTCTTTCTTATCCTCCTTCTCTTTCTTATCCTCCGTCTCTTTCTTATCCTCCTTCTCTTTCTTATCCTCCTTCTCTTTCTTATCCTCCTTCTCTTTCTTATCCTCCTTCTCTTTCTTATCCTCCTTCTCTTTCTTATCCTCCTTCTCTTTCTTATCCTCCTTCTCTTTCT
>NC_061838.1:2698212-2700712 GCF_019202785.1 Penaeus chinensis | reverse complement strand
TTATTGTTGTCATTATTATTATTATTGTTATTATTATTATTATTATTATTATTATTATTATTATTATTATTATTATTATCATTATCTTTATCATTTTTATTATCATTATCATTTTCACTATCTCTACCACTATCACTATCATTTTCATCAGTATTACTCTCATTAATGTTATAGTTATTATAATATTTTATTATTATTATTATTATTATTATCATCATCATTATTATTATCATTAGCATCATCATCATCATTATCATTATTACTATTATTATTACTATCATTGTTATTATTATTAGCATCATCAGCATCATCATCATTATTATTAATATCAATATTAATATTAATAATACAATCATCATTATTAATATAAACATATTCCTACGATTAATAGTTTCTAATTTTAAAGCATTACAATAACAAGATGCACAGAAAAGAATACATCAGAATAAACATGATAAAAGAATAGTGAGAAATCAAAATAACGAAAGGGAGAACAAGAAAAAAGAACAAGAATTTGCATATTCGTGTGTTTTCCTGTTCCTTGTTATTCTATTTGCAGCTCGTCCTTGTACTTGAAGAACAATAAAATCCTCACTGGCGATTTAAACCAGATCTTCCTGTGTTCTTCATATTAAAGTTATTCCGAATTACGGGCCTTGTGTTCGCTGTAAGGAGGTTACTTATAATTTACGTTAATCCGTTTTAAGTAGGTTACTCATAAGTCACGTTTATCTATAGGGTATTGGAAGCACGGCACTCTTTATTTTTTTTTTTTTGGAATAGACTGTGATAGATAATTTTTCATTTTACTTATCATTTACGTTAATGCGCTTTAAGTAGGTTACTTATAAATTACGTATATCTACACATATTTTTTTTTCATCATCTACAGTATCTATCTTTAAATATTTTGGTCTAACTAATATTTATAGTCAACATCACTTAATTATATTTAACATCACTAGAAGAACCGCGCGTTTCTATCGAATTTTATCTCGAGCGAACGATGCCTCACAAATAAAGATGGAATGTTAAGAGCGGAGGCATTTGACTGTCAGGTTGCAAGTTCGGTCCGACAATCTGTACAGTACAGTACAGTATGTACAGTATAAATGTAGGTGTATATCTATCTGTATGTGTGTGTATATATATATATATATATATATATATTTACATATGTATTTATATATATATGTAAACAATACATAGAAACACCGGATAGTGCGTTTCACACGCAATATATATATATATATATATATATATATATATATATATATATATACATATATATATATATGTAAACAATACATAGAAACACCGGATAGTGCATTTCACACGCAATATATATATATATATATATATATATATATATATATATATATATATATATGTATATGTATATGTATATATATAGTAAATATATATAATATACACATATATATATGTATATATATATATATGTATGTATATGTATATATAGTAAATATATATAATATACACATATATATATGTGTATATATATATATATATTTATATATGTGTGTGTGTGTGTGTGTGCGTGTGTGTGTGTGTGTGTAAATATATATGTATATATATAAATATATATATGTGTGTGTGTGTGTGTGTGTGTGTGTGTGTGTGTGTCTGTGTGTGTGTGTGTGTGTGTGTGTGTGTTTATTTATATATATAAACACAACAAACAGACCTCACATATATAAACATGTATACATATATGCAAGCATGTATATGTGTACATATATATACATATTTATGAATAAACAATTTATATATATACATGTGTGTGTGTGTGTTTACAGTATATACATTTTCTTCTTCATTTATATATCTAATTGGATAAAATTTAATGATTGCAGTAGTGAGGCGTAATTGCAATGCATTTTATTTATGCGAACATGAAAATTTTCAGGAAAGCAGACAAGGACAATGTGCTTAAAATGGAAATGAAAAAAGGTTAATTTTAACACCCGGCAACATAAATAGGGTGAATATTGATAAGCTTAACACTGCCCACTAGAGGGATTTCATGAAAAAAACAGCGCCATCTAGACCAGCGGACGAACCCTCTTCAAAAAAATAATCTTATTTGTAATCAACATCAGTGGTCTGTTCTTTCGTGACACAGCAAGTTAGGAAGAGATCATCACCTTCCTCAGGGTGTATTGCGAAAGAAAAATCCCACAAAGTGGAGTGGAGGGTTAAGGTGAGGCCAAGCCATGTGTATATAACGCCTGGGACGTTATCTAGCTACACTACATCCTCCTAAGACATCGGAAGCTTAGCTGATCTCCCGGCAAGAAGAGCAACAAGATGGTAAGACCGACTTGGCTTTGAGAAACCTTCATGGCCGTTCTTCTTCGGTGTGCTAAAGTTTTCTCTGTGTTTTGATGATATATCCGTTTTTTTCCCGTTTTCTTGAGATTGTTTTTTTCCTAGTAGGACCCGTGTTACACATTGATTTGCTTTTTTTTTTTATAATATG
>NC_061838.1:2648212-2670712 GCF_019202785.1 Penaeus chinensis | reverse complement strand
GATCATTATTTTGTTCTGCCATAAGTTCATCGCTAGTAACTGGTTTACCTTTCGAATGAATGATCCGCTCATAATTAGCAGGTATCACTATCTTATCAGCATCCTTAAAGAAATCCTTCAGAGCGAAGTCTCCTAAAACGTCATTCTCAATAACAGGAGATTCTGCAGCTTTTGAGTTTGTGGCTATTTTACTCATGCTACGTTGATCGCGCACGCAGGGAAGAGCTGTGGTTACTTGAGTTCTACCACCTGCGAGATCATTGCCAATTGTTACAGATATGCCTTGAGCAGGAATATAATCTACTACCCACAGTCTTACTGAACCGTTCACTAAACCTGACCTGCGATATTACTCACCAGTATAACGCACTGGACTTGGGACATCATGCTTGCAAATCAATGAAAGTTCTGCACCCGAATCCCGCAAGATACTGACAGGGCGGAAGGGCTCCTCTGCTCCGACCATGCCAATAAAACCTGTGGAACAGAATGGGAGGAATGAAGGACTTACTTCATGAATCTTCTGATTAGGTTGATTAATGGAATTGGTTTCGTCAGAGTTACCTTGAAGAACTTTGGGGATTGCTATGGATTCATTGTTCGTGGTAATATGCATTACAGGTTTAGCATCATCTGAACGCTTACGAATGCAGTCAGAAATCGAGTGGCCTGTCTTCTTGCAATAACGACAGAAAGGTAATTTGTCAGCTTTACCATCAGATCCGTCATTAGGTTTACCGAGGTTTACAGGGAGAGAGGGAACTCGGGCATGAGGCAGCTCATCACCCCACGCTCTGATTTCACAATCCCTGGAGGAGCATGTCTGGAAGGGTTAGGGTGAGGCTTCGACTCTCGTGACCTGTAATTAATCTGAGGTTTAGTCAGGGAAAAGTTACCAGCAGCCATTCCAACTTCTGACAGTAGTCAATCCTCGCTCTTCTAGATGGCTACGGACTCTTAATGGCATACAATTTTTTACCTCTTCGAGTATGAACAGCTCTATTAATTGTTCATATTCGCGGGATGAAAGTTGACTTTCATCCCATTTATGGCACATGTCTTTGCGTTGCACGAGGCGCATGCGCTCGTTTTCCGCTCTTAACGTTTCCACCTCGACCTTCTGAAATTCAAGGACGATCTGACGACGTCTCACCATCGCATCGGGAAAATTATCTTCCACGTCTTCTCAAGTGAGCACAGCAAGCGTCCCCAAGTGGCCCAGCGCCCTCTCACGGATTACACCTTTCCGTAATGAGGATCGAAAGGGATTTCATAATGGGTTGCCAACTCACACCGCTGTGCTTCCTTTAAAGGTAACAGCAAATCCGCAGATGGATTAACAACAAAGTTCTCGACAGAAAACACATTTTGTAGCAGAAGAAAACATGCGAAATTAAGCTAGCTAAGCTATATAGAATATTAAACAAATACACAAAAATCTAAATTTGTATCTCTTTACTTGTAAATAGTACACTGGCGATCACAGCCACTAATCAGAAGTTACAGTATCAACATTCATTTGTATGCATCTTCAATTAAATGTAACTGTCAATTTACAAATTTACGTGAAACGCCTTCAAAGATTTCAGCACAATGAAATGTTCGATTTAACACAAGTGCATCTTATAACGATATGAAATCAATCAATTAAATACGCACTAGCATACCAGGGGAAATGCATATTCCAAAGGTTTATATTTGACATACCAAACGGAATGCACGCTGCAAATGGCAAGGAACATGCGTTGTAAGTGGTTATATAGAAGAAACAAGAAGTATAGACTACTATAGACTTGGTCGTAAGACAAGCTATTAATACGTTACAAATGACAGTTAAACTCCAAGGGGAACGTATGTTGCAAATGGCAGTATACAATAAACCAATGGGAACATACGTTGCACATGGGAACAACCACAAAAGGAACGAATATTTCAAAGGGTAACAATTATAGGAAGAACGAATGTTACAAATGGCAGTTTTAAAACACCAAAAGGAGTGCAAGTTGCAAATGGTGCAAAATATCAACAGCGATGCATCATCAGTTTCAACACACGTAGCAGTGCTGCTGCTGGTGTCTAAGCAAGGCGCTTCAAGCTAGGTGAATGAGTAATAACCACTAAGACCATGGGTCGTAAATCTATATATATATATATATATATATATATATATATATATATATATATATATATACGCACACACATATATGTTTATATAAATATTTATATATATATATACATTTATACATATATGTTTATGTATATATACGTATCTGTCTGTCTCTATCTTTCTTTCCCTCTTCCTATATACATATACGTATATATATATGTAAATATATACACTCATATATATGTATAATTCATAAATATATATATATATACATATATATGTGTATATATATGTATGTATGTATGTGTGTATGTATATATATACATATACATACACATATATATGTCTATACACACATATGTGTATGTATATATGTATATTCTGTGATATGTTTGCCACTCAGGCGTATTATTAACATTTTTAAAGTGAACACTCCATCATCGGTAAACTGTCAAAACGAACCATTGAAAAAGTCAGTTGGACAATTATGGATATTTGGTTCTACAAATGCGTAAAAATAACCAAGAACAATATTTACATAGATGCAATTAAATCATAAAAACCCGACATACAATGACAAATAACATATATACAAGAACAATCTATAACAGCCAAAAAGAGTAAACTAACCCAAGTGGGTGTTGGTGAGAGGGAAGGCCTATTGGGTAAGTAATGTTGTATCCATTTAGACTCCAAGTGATGTGAAAATTGTTTTATTTCCCAGGTAAGTATGATAAGTAACAACTTATTAGTACAAATTAACTGTGTTGACTAAGTAGGATCTTCGATACCACAAAGACGATGCACGCATGGCATTGTTTTCAGAAAAGTAAAGATATCAGAATGATGGAAATAAAGAAATAAATGAAGAATAAGTAAAAAAAACAGAGGGTGCATCAAAGGTAGAATTAAATAGACTTAGATATAAAAACCGCAAGACAAGAATTTACCTAATGCCATTTAAATTATTTACTCATTTACTCATTAAATCTTTACGTTTTCTCTGAATACATGGACAAGCTTTCGTTTTCTGATAATAATGATATCAGGAATAACTAAAGTATATATCCTAACGGAGGAGGTCGCGCGTGTTCATCCAAGTTGGCAATATAAAGGCCCCGATTTGCGTAGATAGGCCTAGATCCTGGTGGCGGCATCGGCAACGTCTCTGACTTGCACGTTGCAGGACCCAGGATCGAGACCAGAAGAAACCTTTGGCCTCGAGAAAAGTTAACAGGTGTTTGTTGACACCTGCTCGTGTTTGGCGGTTCACGAGCGATCTCCGAGGAGATAACGTCCCCCTCTCGAGGTCAGAGGTCACTCTGGTCGACAACTCTATACAAGCGGCAGCAAGAGGCTGCAATACAGCGTTACCATCAATATCTGTTATCATTGTCATTATCATTATCATTATTACTATTATTTATTATCGTTATTATGGTAATTATTGCTATTATCAGTTATTATTATTGTCATTATCATTATTATTATCACTATTATTATTACTATTTTTGTTATTATTATTATTATTATTATTACTATTACTTGTTATTACTGTTATCATTAATATTACTTTTATTATTATCATCATTATTATTGTTATTGTTGTTCATGTTCTTGTTTTTTACTGGTAATATTATTATTATTATTATTATTATTATTATTATTATTATTATTATTATTATTATCATCATCATTCTTATCATTATTATTATGATTTTCATTACTATTACTATTGTCATTATTATTATTATTGTTTTGTTGTTATCATTATCCTTATTATTGTTATTGTTACTATTATCATTATTACTACTGTTATTATTATTATTATTATTATTATTATTATTATTATTATTATTATCATTATTGTTATGTTTGTTATTATTATCGTTATTGTTGGTATTATTACTACCGTTATCATTGTTATTTCTGTTATTATCTTTATCATCATTGTTATTATTATAATTATTATTATTACTATCATCCTCATTCTTATTATCATTGTTACTTATATCATTACTATTATCATTGTTAGTTATATTATCCTTATTGTTATCATCATCATTATTATTAATATTATTATAATCGATGTTATCAATTATCATTATTATCATTATTGTTATTATCATCTCTTTATTCCCCACCCCCTCTCTCGCTCTTTCTCTCTTTCTCTTTCTCTCTCTCCTTCTCTCTCTCTCTCTTTCTGTCTCTTTATTCCCCACCTCCTCTCTCGCTCTTTCTCTCTTTCTCTTTCTCTCTCTCTTCCCTTCTCTCTCTCTCTCTCTTTCTGTCTCTCACATTCCCTTTATCTCTCTCTCTCTATCTCTCTCTTTCTCTCTTTCTGTCTCCCTCATTCTCTTTATCTCTGTCTCCCTGTCTCTCTCTTTCTCTCCCTCCCTCTCTCTCTCTCTCTCTCTCTCTCTGACTCTCTGTCTTTGTCTCTCTCTCTCTCTCTCTCTCTCTCTCTCTCTCTCTCTCTCTCTCTCTCTCTCTCTCTCTCTCTCTCTGTCTTTGTCTGTCTCTCTCTCTCTCTGTCTCTGTGTCTGTCTGTTTTTCTCTGTCTCTCTCTCTGTATATCTGTCTCTCTATGTCTCTCTGTCTCTCTCTCTCTGTATGTCTGTCTCTCTCTCTTTCTCACTCTCTCTCACTCTCACATGGGCCAAAGACGAGAGAGAGCCGACAGAGAGAGAGAGAGAGAAAGAGAGAGAGAGGGAGGGAGGGAGGGAGGGAGAGAGAGAGAGAGAGAGAGAGAGAGAGAGAGAGAGAGAGAGAGAGAGAGAGAGAGAGAGGGGGAGAATGAGGGAGAGAGAGAAGAGAGAGTCGACTTTCTCTTATTCTCAGACCTTGTGGGTCTCTCTCTCTCTCTCTCTCTCTCTCTCTCTCTCTCTCTCTCTCTCTCTCTCTCTCTCTCTCTCTCTCTCTCTCTCTCTCTCTCTCTCTTGCTCTCTGCGTCCGTCTGTCTTTCGTCTACGGACCAGGATGTTCGTCAGAGCAGGTATTAAGCCGCCCCAGGATGCTGTGGACGGGCGCCGCCTGCCCGGACGCCCGCGGATCTGCGAGGACGTGTGGACGAGTACGCCGCCGAGTTAGATCGTCTGCATACGAGATGATTTTGCACCCCACTGGGAGGTTTATGTTGAGGATGCAGTATATTAGAGTGTTAAATAGGGCTGGACAGAGAACCCTGTGGCGTTTCATTTTCGAGTGGCATGTACTGTGAGAGGTGACCCTGGAATTTGACATTGGCAGTCCTGTTCCTGAAGTAGTCACCTATCCAAGCCAAGAGCTTTCCTCTTATTCCCTTCCGGTTCAGGCTTTCCTGAATGGCAAGAGGACTTGCTAGTTCAAAAGCCTTCTCCAGGTCAAGGAATACTACCACAGCTGGGCCCTTGCGGATTGTGCTTAAGAGCATGGCTATGCTGTGCGCTGTGCTCATGCCCTTGTGAACCCGTGGAGGTGTTCGTGCGGGGGTCCCATTTTCCATTGGAGCCGGTTTAGTACCATTCTCTCGGCCGTCTTGGCCAGGCAGTTGAAGAGAGAGATGGGGCGGTACTTCCCTGGCTCCTTTGGTTTTGGGACGGGGAACTATGGTAGCCCTCTTCCAACTCTGGGGTAGAGTGGAAGTTTCCCAGGACTTGTTGATGAGTTGCAAGAGTGCAACCTCACCTGCTAGTCCTAGGTGGGAGATGATGGGGTACGAGATCCCATCAGAGCCTGGGGCTGTGTTGGAACTGGATTTATAGGCTTTTTTTAGTTCTCTCAGAGAAAAAATAACATCTGAGTTATCGGGTTCGGCTGCCCTTTCTCTGATCTGAGCAAGTCTGTCTGGTTGTAGGCGTTCTTGTCTTGCCCTCAGCTTGGCTGGCAGACTGTTGCTGCTTGTCTTGCCTCCGCTTGGGGGTCATGATGCGTGTACCTCGGGGCTGAGCGGCTGGTAGCTCGACTGACCCGTTGCCACAGCTCTGCAAGGGTGGTTTGGTGGTCGAAGGACTCACACCATTCCAGCCACTTTTCCTGCCTGACTCTGTTGGCAGTTTCCTTGGCATCCCTGACAGCCTCCCTTAGGAGGGCTAAGTTGTCAGGGTTTCTTTGCCTTCGGAATAGTTTTTGGCACATGTTCACTCTGCGGTTGACCTCCCTGATCTCGTCATTGGAGTACCAGGCGTCTTTGTGACTTCTGGACCCAGGCCGAGTTTTGGGTATGGTCAGTGAGGCTGCTTCATTAATGGCGTTTAGAAGTCTGGCTTCATTGCATCTCAAACAGTGGGCCAAGGCATTCTGAAACGTCTGCCAGTTGACCTTGTCTGTTTTCCATCTTGGATTCGGTCTTAGGATTTCGGCTGGGCCAGCATCCATGAGGGTAGTTACAGTGCCGTAATGGTCACTTGTGACGGTCTCATCGACACACCAGCTAATCCTCTACACCAGAGTCGCAGTGGCCAGGGTGAGGTCTGGGACCCCTCCTCTGACATGCGTTGGCTCTTGGTATTGAGGAGAGCGATCTCAGCACATTGGCTATGTGATAGCCAGCCGCATCCGGTGCCCCGCTTGGAGCCAGGATGGGGTGATGTGTTTTGAAGTCTCCCCCTATGATCACTCGGTCGTGTGCAACAGAAGCACAGACCTGGCTGATGTCTAAGCTTCTACAGCCTGGCCGGCTGTACACATACACTTATATATATACACGTATATATATACACACATAAACACACACACACGCACACGCACACGCACACACACACACACACACACACACACACACACACACACACACACACACACACACACACACACATGTGCTCCCCCCCCCCCCCCCCCGCCCAGGGCCACAATTGTTTACTTTTTTTCTAATTACTCCTATGTAGATCTGGTTATAGCTTAATATGACCCTATATTTACTTTTTTACTCTAAATCTTTGTACACTTCGCTTGGCTCCATTAAAAAAAAAATAGGGTTTCGAAATGTATAATACTATATTTCGTGTTCCCGCCACCAACTTGGTGAACGCTGGTAAGTCTACTCGACTTGGAAGCCACTGACGCCGCTGTTAACTGCCGTCCGTCTGTAGAGCGCAATCACTCCTATGCCGTAATTCCTTGGGCAATGACGATATGACGATTGCGGGTATGATCTTGGGAAAAGTCTCTGCCCTTGGCTGCCCAGACATTCTCAATGAGACTGAGATCTAGAAATTTGGGTGGATGTGGCTCATCGTAATCTCGGGGTGTTGTCGAAATCACGTCAACGCCCCGACACTACTGATATGCATCCACTCAAACTGCCCTGCGATTTCTGACAGTCTGCGTGCAGTTGTCAACAGAACAAAAGGGGTTCACATCTTTTGCAGTGGTTATGGACTGTTGAAAAAAATAATGATAATGAAAATAAATAACTAAGAAAATGACTCATGCCGACTCCTTAAATCCAGTTAGATATAAGGAGTGTTGCCACTTAGTATCAAATGGTTTTCATTAGCTCATATTCATTCTCGTCAATGCAAGCTTCCCATTTGCCTTTCATATAGTACATTGATTTATGGTTCTGAATGACATTACTTGATCCACTTCCTTCGTCGCGCATCTTGGCCTTGTCGCTGGTGGATCCAGTTGCTTGGTGTCGCTGGATCCACAGAGACACGGCTGGTTTCGAAACTCCTAATCATGATATTTCGTAAAGCGTAATTATAGTGATACAAATGGTCTAAGAGTTCTCCATTGCTAGTATTGGCATGATACGAGACCCTAGCCATATCAATTACGAAACAATATTCGAACACATTATGAAGCTTCATCTATTCATCGAGCTTTAAAAAACAACATTTCCGGATCAATTCTTAGCGACCGTTTAGGTTTCATCTACTCCCGAGTAAAGATACTTATTTATTGAGTGTACATGTATCTTAGTCTTTTTTCTTGTTCATCCTAAGGCTAACTTTCAGATTTTCTCTATTCAGATCGTCTATAAATTGTTGCAGTTATATATATATATATATATATATATATATATATATATATATATATATCATATATATATATTATGTAATACACACACACACACACCGTGACTTTATGTCACTGATGGATGGTTACTGTGGCATCTGGAAACTGAGGTCGTCGCCTGGGGGTTAGTCTCCCCAACTGAGGTGGTACCTAGCGATCGCGCCTCCCCTGAAGAGCATGAATTTGTGAGGTCGTAGCGTAACTCCCTACGGGGCGCAGGTGAATGTAGTGAACAGGGCCGGCCATTTCAAGTAGGGCGACCAATCTCTGGCAAAAGTTATCCTACCAAAATATTGCAACATCCTCTTTTCGAGCTTTTTGATGTTCACTGTATGGCGGTTTCGTTAGAATTTTAAAGATTGTCCGAACATTAACCTGACCAACGAATACAAACACACACCCTCTCCATTATGCTGAAGATATGGAGCTCACTTTGGAAATTAATTACTCTTTAGTGGACAAAGAGTCAGAGAACCATTATGGAATACCTGGCTCAAAGATTATGATATGAAAATTAAAAAAAAAAAAACAGAAATGAATGATATTAGGAATGAACTTTGCCTGGGGTATAATCATACGGGTGGCAGGGCTGTATCGAGAGCAACAACAAATAATATTTGACTTGATTTGAGTAATAGTGATAGCTTTCTACCAACTTTAATTTTGTTTTTCATACATTACTGATTACACTGATAGCGCCATATGTTACTGCAATGGTCATTTTCGTATTTTCTATTTATGTTGAAATAAGGGATATGGGGTAGCTGGCACGGTTGTCTTACATATGGCGATATATAGAATTTGACTCATAATTTGATTCATAGTATTTCTTTTCAAGTTTGCATTGTCATCAATTCATAGTGCATGCGTCAATAATCACTTTAGTACTGACATGTGTAATTAGAAAAAAAAGTGGTATAACATTTTTAAAGCCCAGACAAAGCTTGCCTTCATGAGAACATCCCATTGGCTTGAACGTACCCATTGTGACCAATTCTGCTCTAGATCTCGCCAGACGTTATGCGTGCTTGCCCAAGGATCCCTAGTCGTATATGACTAGTATGGCTGTTGATATACTCCTCCCCATATTACCTGTCGTATATATAGGAAGCTTTCTCTGACACAAAGGCAACCATTGGATGATTATTATTGTCCACGACTGTACCAGATGGACGTGAAGTAAGTAGCGGTTACTGCCACTGGTGGTCTGGTCGATAATCAGGTTTGTTCATATGTCATTTCTTCAAATATAGCAAACATCAGCCTGTGTTTCTTAAGTGTTGTTTTTCCATACTTGGTTGCCAAATCTAGCTCTGATGTAGTACTTAATTTACGTACATATATGCATGCGTGCGTGTGTTGTCCGAGTGTGACTGTGCGTGTTTACGCTTGTATTTAATGAAAAATTATAACCTAAGGTTCAGACCTTAAAATAACAGACAAACTACGAAAGCTATGATGTCATAATTGAACAAAAACTTTAATTATTTCCCTTCAATTAATTCAACTACTGCATCTTCCTATTTCAGTGAGCTGTGGAAACGCCTCATACCCAGGCAAGCCAAACTCAAAGTAAGTGGCAGAAGCTCTGAGGGCGGACGGGGGTGATGATGCTCAACTCCTGTCATGGAAGGTTGTGGATTTTACGAAGAAAGGAGAAAACTTTGTCACATCTGTCAAGAGTGTCGAGGTTAAGTATGCTCTGGAAGGAAATGAAACTTCCTTATCTTACGTAGCAAAGTCATCTCACACGATGGATATGAAAACCATGGAGAAATTTCTCCTCGTCCTCTTCAAGAAAGAACTTGATCATGTTCTACGAGGAGATCGCTCCCAAGCTGAACTACCTGGAATGGCCCCACTGCGCATGCCCAGCTTTTACTCCGGGAGCCTTGAAGACCTTCGACCCCGAGGATTCAAATTCGTAGAAAGGGCCTGGACGTGGAACACACGACCCTCGTCCGGCAGGAGTTGGGAAGGTTCCACGCCGCCTCTGTACTCCTTCAGGCAGACACCGGAAGACGACTTGGCTGACATTCACAACTTCCTTTCACTAGACTTCACAAACTACAATGAAAATGCCGCTGAGACCTTCTTTGGATTCTGCAGGTCCTCACTGATCACTGGAAATTGAAAATTTAATCTGTATCATCGAGCGTGATATGAAGAGGGAATCGCCTTTCGAAGTTCTTTGTCTTGGCGATTGTTGGAATAACAATATTCTTTTCAGGTCTGCAACATTCTTATTTATATTGAAAAAAAAAGTTTCTTAAATTATTTCCAAAGTTAATATGAAACCTGCTGGTATTGATTATTTATTTTTCTTTTTTTTTTTCTCCTTTAACTATACTTAAAGTATTAATAATTGAAACGCTTGTTGAGATTAAGAAGGTCAATTAAATGACCTATTTAGTTTTATTTATTTGTGGATTATGTTCTTTAAGAGCAATTTCTACAGTAACTATTCTCTCAGATATAACGACGACGGAGTTCTCGAGGAGGTTGCACTGATCGGCCTTCAGGCAGTCCGCGTCGCTTCTCCTGCGTGCAACCTCACTCACCTCCTCTTCACCAGCCTGGACGGCGCCATGAGAAAAGAGAATTTGGACGCCTCCTTCGCTGACGTGCTCCTTTTTTGACTGAGGTTGTTTATTGTTGTGTGAGTTTTAGAGTTGCTTGTGCTTCTCTGAATTAGTTATTGAACCATTTAAGCACATTGTATGGGTTTTGTTTCACGGTAGAAATATTTGATTTTTCCCTATTTATCCTGTTAATATTACGTTAGCTATATTTTACTTTAAAAAAATATATATATATATCAGTCCGTTTCTTCACCAAATGCTATGTTTACCAGAACTTATTCCATTATGTCTAGCTTTGTAGAACCTCGTAATAACTTCAGTTGATTAGAATGACCACAATTCACCTAGTTATATTTAAAATTGATTGCATGCTATTCACTTTTATTAACATATTTCTCTTCATGTTCTCACCCACCGTACCAATTTCATACCAAAGTCACTTATATTCATACAACAAGTTGCAAGTGATAAAAATTGGCCTGTAATATGAAATTTTGTATTTCTGAAAAATAATGTTATTATCATGATCCTTCATCGTTTCCAAAATCAAAATCATATGAGTTAATTGACGTAAATAAAGTTAGGATAAGGGAGGAGCCAGACGGAAACCTTGCATTTGGCTAATCATTTCGAGTCTGAGGCTTAGGAAATGTATTGAACGAGTATATTGGTACGATGTATGTATAATGATAAAAAGAAAAACAAACAGTCTTTTATAAGTCATATTTAATACGAAAAGATATAACTGACATTTTCTTATGAGCTTAGGCCAGTGCCAGTACCTGAACATATAAACATTTGTTGAACTATTAGGGCTGTGAATATCCCTACATGCAAATTTAGGAGGATAACATGATTTAAGCGAACAACAAAACAAAACTTAAAGTCAAGACAAAATAACATGTTAAAAATATATTATAAGGTATATACTTTAAAATATATACATAATAATGTGGATTTCTCTTCCCACGGGATCTTCCCATGCATATTCGCAATTATATTGGATATTTAAGATATCACGAACTAGGTTCATTATAAGGCAAAAATGTGTAAGTATGCCAAAATATTAGATTCAAGTAGAGAAAACCAGGACAGTAAAGCTACTAGCCGTCAGCCACGACCTTTCCTATCGCGTCAAAGAATTGGGGCGGAATTTGGCGGCCTGCCTCGCCTCCGCCCACGAAACAGCCGGTTTTTGGGGAATGTGATTCCCTCTTTGCCACCGGAAAAGATAGCCCGTCTGAACCGTCTTTCCATCTAGCTTTATTTTAGTTTGCACCTGCGTATCTTGCTTTCTTAATTCTAATCTTCCTTTATGGCTCTTTCTTTATATTTCACTCTCACTCAACCTCGGTCCTTTGAAGTTCAAATGACAAACAGTGTGTCTCATGGTCCGAGGGTAGATATTGGATTTGCACCGTGAATCCCTACGCCCAGTCTGCCTTTATTCTTCCGTCACCCCCATAGCACTCTTGATAGGCTTTTCCTCCTATTTTCTTCTCCCTAATTTCTTCCTTAATGCTCCCACGTAAGAGGAGTTATGAAACACAGCTCGCGGGTCGCAGATAATTGAAATCCCAAACATACTTTATTTCTAATGCGCATATGAGGGGTTAAGTCTTCGTTGTATTCATACTAATACTCTACCGAATACATATATATATATATATATATATATATATATATATACATACCCGTTTTCCTCCATAATGGCCTTACATATATTTATACGGCGTCTATGTATGTCAGCACTTACACGACGTATTTTTTTTTTTTTTTTTTTTTTGTAATGAACTGCACGAAAGCTTAATAATACTTCGTAAATATCAACGACCGCGTGTTATTCCTCATACTAAACTGGACTATGAAAGTAATATCTTTGAAGTATCGATTGTGGTAGCATCTGAGCCGTTACATATGGACGATTCCTTGAAACTTTCACCGGGTACGGTGTAAGTTGGTAAAATAAAAAAAAGTTGCAAGAAGCAAGATACAGTGTGTGTGTGTGTGTGTGTGTGTGTGTGTGTGTGTGTGTGTGTGTGTGTGTGTGTGTGTGTGTTAATATATAAAGCCTGTACCTTAAAACTCTTTTTTTGTCGGATTTTCCTTCAAGGTATCTCAAAATGTCACATTTCTTCTGCTCCTCGTAAGAATACCTTTACTTCTCAGACCTCTCCACCCAACTTCATTCGAGAGACTCTTGATGACATCCATCCGTCTACGGACCAGAATGTTCGTCAGAGCAGGTATTAAGCCGCCCCAGGATGCTGTGGACGGGCGCCGCCTGCCCGGACGCCCGCAGATCTGCGAGGACGTGTGGACGAGTACGCCGCCGAGTTAGTAATAACAGTAATAAAAATAACAATGATGGTAATGATGATAGTAATAATGATAGGGATACCAATAATGATAATATTAATGATAATAGTGATGATAATAACAATAATGATGATAATGATAATTGATAATATCGATAATAATAATAATAATGATGATGATAACAATAAGGATAATATTAGTAACAATAATAATAGTAATGATATAAGTAACAATAATAATAGTAATGATATAAGTAACAATGATAATAAGAATGAGGATGATAGTAATAATAATAATTATAATAATAACGTGATGATAATAATAATAACAGTAATAACAATAATAACGGTAATAATAATACCAACAATAACGATAATAATAACAAACATAACAATAATGATACCAATAATAATAGTAATAATAATAATAGTAGTAATAATAACAGTAGTAATAATAATAACAAAAAATAATGATAACAGTAACAATAATAATAATAATGATAATGATAACAACAACAATAATAATAATAATAATGGTAATTGTACTGAAAATATTAATAATAATAATAACGATAATAATAATAATGATGATAATAATAATGATGATAATAATAATAACAATAATAATAATGATAATAATATTACCAGCAAAAACAAGAACATGAACAACAATAACAATAATAATGATAATAAAAATAAAAGTAAAACTAAAAATAACAGTAATAATAAGTAATAGTATTAATAATGATATTAATAACAAAAATAGTAATAATAATAATGATAATGATAATGAAAATAACTATAATAATAACTGATAGTAGCAACAATTACCATAATAACGATAATAAAAAAATAGTAATAATGATAATGACAATGACAATGATAACAGATATTGATGGTAACGCTGTATTGCAGCCTCTTGCTGCCGCTTGTATAGAGTTGTCGACCAGAGTGACCTCTGACCTCGAGAGGGGGACGTTATCTCCTCGGAGATCGCTCGTGAACCGCCAAACACGAGCAGGTGTCAACAAACACCTGCTAACTTTTCTCGAGGCCAAAGGTTTCGTCTGGTCTCGATCCTGGGTCCTGCAACGTGCAAGTCAGAGACGATGCCGATGCCGCCACCAGGATCTAGGCCTATAATTGAAAATCGGGGCCTTTATATTGCCAACTCGGATGAACACGCGCGACCTCATCCGTTCGGATATATACTTTAGTTATTCCTGATTTCATCATTATGAGAAAACGAAAGCTTGTCCATGTATCTAAAGAAAACGTAAAGATTTAATGAGTAAATCATTTAAATGGCATTAGACAACATTTTTGTCTTGCGGGTATTATATCTAAGTCTATGTAATTCTACATTTGATACACCCTCTGTTTTTGTTTTCTTATTCTTCATTTATTTATTTGTTCCCATTATTCTGATATCATATTTTTCTTAAAACAAGGCCATGCGTGCATTGTCTTTGTGGTATCGAGGATCCTTTTTCGTCAACACAGTTAATTTGTACAAATAAGTTGTTACCTATCATACTTATCTAGGAAATAAAACAATTTTCACATCACCTGGAGTCTAAATGGAAATTTAAACATTTATATCGTAAACTCAGACCTCCCCACACACCTCCTACCTTAACAAAATTATAAATTTAATTATCTCCATTTTTAGTCTTTAAAGAAAACGTTAGCGCTTGATTATGATCAAAGAAAACGAGAAACTTTTATGGGAAACATTTTTGTTACGATATATTTATTTAGTCTCAAATCGAAATAACAATGAAGCAATGCAATGCCGTTAGCCTAAAGCGAAATTTACTAACTCATTAGTAGCATTATTACAATCATTATCAATATAGTCATCATTATTGCTATGATGATTGTTATTATCATGAGAGAGAAGAGAGAGAAGAGAGAAGAGAGAAGAGAGAAGAGAGAAGAGAGAAGAGAGAAGAGAGAGAGAGAGAGACGCTTTCTCTCTCTCTCTCTCTCTATATATATATATATATATATATATATGTATATATATGTATATATATATATATATATATATATATATATACCCATCCATCCATCCATCCACCCTTCCCCCCATCCGTTTATGGGAAGCCTTCCGACGGCGAAGCGGAAAACGAAAGACAGATAGACATATCTCTCCGTATGTGTGTATGTGTACACACACACACACACACACACACACACACACACACACACACACACACACACACACACACACACACACACACACACACACACACACACACACACACACACACACACACACACACACACATATATGTATATGTATATATATGTGTGTGTGTGTATATACATATATATACATATATATATATATATATATATATATATATATATATCATCATCATCATCACCATCAGCCTGAATCAATCCACGTAGGCCCCTCCCAATCTTTTTCTTTTTCTTTTTAAACATAATGGCAAGGAGCCTCTTAGAATGCCATAGGTATAAATACTTGTCCACTACCTCTAGCCTTTCGCCTTGAACATGTATCTGTTTGAATTGAACTCTACTGTTGCCACATGATCATGGTCTTTTTCTTGTTCATCCTAAGTCCGACTTTCAGACTTCCTCCATTCGGATCGTTTATTAGTTGCTGCATTTCATTTGCAGATTCACTGAAGAGAACAATATCATATGCAAATCTTAGATTGTTTAGGTATTTTGATACCCTTCCCGTTCCATTCTAGCATCTTGAATATTTCCTCAAGGCAAGATGTAAACAGTTTTGGTGAGATGGTATCGCCTTGTCTAACAACTTTTTTAATTGGTGTTTAATCGGCTTGATGGTTGTTGTTCCATCTTCGTATATATTTTCTAGTATTTTACAATATACCTCCTCTACTCCCTGTCTTTGAATAGCACAGGGGTTTCCTATTTTCATTTATTTTTTTCTCTTATTTGGGTGAGTATGTTGTTGAGAATCCACTGCGGAAACCTGCCTGTATTCGAGGCTGGTTAGAATCAGAGATGCGAGTTGTGATGACTTTTGTGAACAGTTTGTAAGTAACTGAAAGGAAGCTTATGGGTCGGTAGTTTTTTAGATCCTTTCTATCCCCTTTTTTATGTGTCAAAATAATTGCTGCATTTTTCCAAGCTTTCGGAGTTTTTCTGTTGAGAAAGCATTCGTTAAAAAGATTGGCTAGTTTCACTGTTGCAATTTCTCCTGAATCTATTATAAGGGCTATACTAATTCCGTCTTCACCTGGTGTTTTCCCTCTTTTCATGCCTTTAAGCGATCTTTTTATTTTTTTGTTGTTGTGATGTGTGCTGTTGTGTGTGTGCTGTTGTGTGTGTGCTATTGTGTGTGTGTGTGTGTGTGTGTGTGCTATTGTGTGCTATTGTGTGTGTGTGTGTGTGTGTGTGTGTGTGTGTGTGTGTGTGTGTGTGTGTGTGTGTGTGTGTGTGTGTGTGTGTGTGTGTGTGTGTGTGTGTGTGTGTGTGTGTGTGTGTGTGTGTGTGTGTGTGTGTGTGTGTGTGGTGTGTGTGTGTGTGTGTGTGTGTGTGTGTGTGTGTGTGTGTGGTGTGTGTGGTGTGTGTGGTGTGTGTGGTGTGTGTGTGTGTGTGTGTGTGTGTGTGTGTGTGTGTGTGTGTGTGTGTGTGTGTGTGTGTGTGTGCGTGCGTGCGCGCGCGCGTGTGTGTGTGTGTGTGCGCGCGTGTGTGCGTGTTTCCACTCGAAATACTCCAAGATCTTCCATAGTAATATACTTTCGTTGATAATCTAAAAAGAGCTTGTGTAGTAGTGACACATTTGCATCGATGAAACAGAGTATAGTATTCAACCACATCAGTGATGGATATCCATTGATTACAGATGAACATCTCTTGACTTTAACATAGGATACGAGTGTTGGGTGCAAGTACGTGACCATTTGAATTCCCGCTCTTCGAAACCGGCGGAAAATCAACCAATCCTCGCCCTCCGTGCTCTCAACTACTCATTTGAACAACCCTCACTTAAATACTTCACTCATAAAGAGTTATCAAACATATATCGATACCTCATACATCAAACTACGAGACCTACGAATAGCCAAATGATTGAATTACTAAAGTCATTTATTTTAACACCGTCACTACGACTAAAGATGCTCAGTCAGCTGCTCTCTCTAGCCGACGACCACCATTACTGCTTCTCTCTCGCCCGCCTGAGACACCCGAGAAAATGTTCGCTAACAGGCTCTCCGCCCTCTCCAGGAACCTCATGACCTCCGCCGTCAGGAGAGGAGGTGACGGTGGCGTCCCAGGATCTGTGAGTATCTGTAGGGAGGCTTCATTAGGGAGAAATAGAGGGATTTGTTTTCCCCGGAGCTCAGCTGATCGGTGATGCAATCCGGTGGAAATGGGTTCGTAAATATACATATATTTTTGGTCGGGATTTTGTTGAGGTGTGATTGGGTTTGCTTGTATTATGCGAGGATGGTTAGGGAATAGCGGTTACATTCGTGAGGTTACGAAGATCTAAAAATAGACTCTTCATTAGTTATCTGCAACTGCGCCTAAGGAGGTGAATCGATAGAAATTTTCTTGTTTACAATTTTCTTTACCTTTCGGCAAGTGAGTAGAGTGAATATGCATATTTAGAGTAATTGTACGAAGGCAGTGTGTGGCCGTTTTTTTTAAGGGGTCTACAGTTTGTCCTGTTGACTATAACCTTAGTCAATTTATGGTATATATTTTCATTTACAGTACATGTTTACATTTACTAGGTAATTTTTACCAAAAGCAATGCACCCTCCTGAGACCAGGGTATTGTGCAAATCCATAAATCTAAAGCTAACCTTTCCTGTCTACTGACTAGTTTTATGAGAGTTGGGGTCACATGTGCGCAGTATGGAATTCTCACTATACCCAGGGCCCTCCCCTGCTTTTGGGTCAGAGATTATTGCCAATGGAGAAGTTTATGGCATAATTTTGATATATTTGAATATAGAGTGAGAGGGACCCATCACAACTAGTTATGTAAAGAAATAATGAAAAATTACCAAAAAAGTACACTGGGATGTGAAATAATCTGCGCAGGCCAAAAATGCAGGAAATTAAGTAATTAGATCAAGACAAAAGTAAATCATTACTTTATGGGTGCATTAAGCAAGTGTAAATTAAAGATATTTTTGTAGAGGACATAAGTTAGTTGGTTCAAGAAATAATCTACAGACATGAATGGTAATGCCACAAGTAAAGGAGAAAGATTGCGAACCAGTCACTCTCAGCCCAAGGCAACTGGGTGCTCCTGAGGTGAAGACAGTGTTTGTTGGGAGTGTCACCCCCCTTCAACCCTTCCCTCTGGCAGTGCCCAAAGAACATTCCCAGACATGGTAATGGTGATTCGTTACAGTACAGGCACACTCACCAGGTGTCTGCAGATTATTACTTGTACAAACAACTACAACTTTTAGTTCGGTACAAAAAATCTTCAATTTGCCCTACCTTGGTGCATTCACACTGTATAGATTAACCATGGCAATTTAGATTGCTGAATAAATTTTGTGATATGGAGTTGGGGACTTACTATTGTTAATGTTACTGAGGATGGTGCACAGCATTAGAGGTAAATGGACACTGTTATCTTATAGAGTACCAAAAAGTCATTATCAACAGTTAAAGCTGCTGTAGCTCATATTTCCAAATTTCCACAACACCTTCACACAGCCAGAGTTCTTAATGATGCAATATTTTCTATGAGTCACATTTTCTGTAGAACAGTTACAACAAACCTGAAAACCCCCTCTGATTAGTTATATTTTTTTTTTTTTTTTTTTTTTTTACTGAGGGTGAGACACCCTCCAGAGTCAAAGACCCAAAACCAGGGTATCATGCAAACCCAAAATCCAAACCTAACCGTTCCTGCCATCTATTTATCCCCTAGACAGGGAATAAAATCTTTATTAGCACTTGCCAACTTACAGAAAATGCAATATTAAGAACTTTGGCAGTGTGAGGGTGTTGTGGACTCAGAGATCTAAGTTCCCAAAGTGCAACTTAAATTTTCATTTGAATAACCAGTTTTATTCTTTTCAGTGCAACAAATCAAAAAAGGGACAATATGTAGCATAAGGTAGTAATAAAACCTACATGAAATGATACAGAACAATACAAACCAAGAAAAAGTTCTTTTATGGCAATGTGTGTGCAAATGCTTCCCAAGGGTGCTATATGTAACAGAAAAGAGAAGATTCCCCAATTTTGGCTAAGTCGCTCATCTTGATTACATTGCGAGGGTGAATTCTAGATGCATATATTACCATGGAGGTCCAGGGGGCATAGCCCCCTGGATAGGCGTATATATTACCATAGGGGTCCAGGGGGCATAGCCCCATGGCTAGTTGCATATACTACCACAGGGGTCCAGGGGGCAGAGCCCCCTGGCTAGGGAATATATACCATGGTTAGGATGTTTTGTTTAACAACCATGGGGGTCCTGTTTTACCCTATAATTTCCCTGATATACTCCCCTACTATTGGGACTATCAAATTAAGATTGTCGATGGAGATGGTGATCATATCTCAACGATTCATTTGCACAAGGAACAATACCTAGAATCATTGAAAGCAGTGGATTTCATGCAGAAAAATATCAAAACGGTTTTGAAAGTAACTCACTACCCTTTTCTATATATTGACCCAAAAAAGTTCATATGTGAAATTGGATGGAATTTCAAGAAATCTTTTGTTAATAACAGTTAATGTTACCGAGAGTGAAATAGACAATGCCATCTTGTAGAGCATAAAAATAGAGTAGGAATCAATACAACTAAATCTGCAGCAGCCTCATATTTCCCGGGAAATGACAATAATAGGCTCTGCATGGCACCGCACTGAGACTAAGTCCCCATCCATGATTACCTTGCCAGGACCAAATCATGTGTGAAGCGTAACTCATTATTGCGATCTATGAAGTGGTTCAAGTATTACTATGCGCTTGTGAAAATGATTTTGTAAATACGTGTCTGTTTTTCCAGATTCATATATTTAATGAATTGTTTTACTTTTATTATAATTCTTTTACGTGCTTTGGTAATTATTTATACTATTTTTAGATCGTAGTGTATAAAAGTCACAGGGTTAAGGTTAGGTAAGTTTAATGGTTAGAACGCATTGTACAATTATCACAGGGGATCTGGATTATGTGAAATCCCGTAGATTTTACCGAACACTGGGTTTGATCCCTGTAGAGTTTTTCGAAAGTTGGCGCGTCGGTCTGTAGACTTTCAAAGATGGCAGGGACGTCCGTAGAGTTTGTGGCCGATTTCCATTGTTTTTTCTGCTTTTCGGGACAGAAATTTGGCTCAGGTTTTTGAAAAATCGACTTTTTAACGTTTCATAAATCACTTTCTTCAATTTCTGCAGTTACCTATTGACATCCAGTGCCACCCTGTCAATAGGGTGCCCCCCTTCAACCCCTGGTTCCCCACGCATCCCTCATGATTGTTGAGTAGAGAAAACAATAAAAATCAGATTTTGGAACTTAGTCTCTGGGAGTGAGCATTGCTCTTGGTAACAATTACCTTAATAACAGTAAGCTCTTATTTTAAAACTATTTTAAGATTTGTCACTTAGTATGTAAGAAAGCTTTTCTTGTTAACCTGCATGGAGTGACTTTTAATATCCAAACAAGACAATTTGCGATAGGGCAAGCTTCTGTCGGGGGGATTAATTTCTTGGTATTTCAGTAACAAGTTGGAAGAAATAGATGGGCCAGGGAAAATTTGGAAATGGCAAATGTAACCTAAGCCTAAGTTAGCTTATTTTAGAGGGGATGGGTTGGCCAGCTATGAAACAAGATGATTGGCTGGGTATGTGACTGCAGAACCTCAGGCTTGGGTAAAACAGCTCATAGGTTGGAAGGGTTTTGGTTCATATAGCAATACTTGTGTATTGCCATGAGTGCCTCAGGTTGTTGGTAGGAGTAATAGGGATTTGTGAGTGAGGAGGTGAGGAAGGAGTAGAAGTGGATTTGCAGACTTCACAACTATGTCACACTTTACCTGTTTGAATGCCTTTTCAGCTGAGAATACTCCACAGTAAAAGTCAAGAGTAAACATTGTAATTAAATAAATTTGGTAATGATTTATGCTATCAATATTTAGGGGCCGTTGTGAAACATTCATAAAGTGTTATACTGGTCTGACTATTCGTTTGGAAAAGATTTGCAAAAAACATTGGGTCAAGGCCCCTGAAGTGGATAATAGATACAAGATGCCATTGTATTTACCAAGTTGGTGAAGTCTCTCTATCACATCCTGAGTCAATTTTAGAAATCTAGCCTATTCATGACATCCAAACTAGTGTACCCTGTTTTCTCTTTGCTATGGTTAATAATGTAAAAGACAGGGTATATATTTGCATAATGACCCCACTAAGCTTGGGAAGATCTAAGGATGCAGAGGGAAGAACTATATTTATTAATATATGAAATTTATCTGGGCACAAAGAATTTAAGAAAATAAGTCGCAACAAATTCTGCAGACAGTCCGTGGCAATCAGGAGGTTTCAGGGCAGAGCCTTGGCTGGGGAGATAAAGGAATCGGTTTGGGGGAGAAGCCCCGGGGTCAGGAAGGCTTGGGCTCATATGGCAATGTTTGTGAAGTTCTTGGCTACATTAATAGGTTGAGAAATGGGAAAATTTAGACTAGCTTGTGCATAGTGTTCAGTTGTGGTTGCAAATGAGGAATTCTTTATCCATTACCACAGATTTGATTAATTTTGTCAAAAAAATGTATTCAACAATTTTTTTTTTTTAATTACATTGGGCTTTATTAATTAATAATTATGATAATTTTTTCCAGAACCTGCCCTTCCAAATCAAGAACAGGTTCCGCCTCTCAGCCGTCTTCATTGTCTTCTTTGGATCTGGCCTGGCCCTCCCCTTCGTACTGGTCCGTCACCAGCTCCTCAAGAAGTGAAGAGTATCACCTATATGTAAATATATTTTGAATGTAAGAAGGTATGTTCCTTTTAACAAGTGTGTACTTCTTTGCTTTAAAATGAAAACCATGTGTTTGTAATATTAGACAGGTATTAGTGGGCAGACAAGTAACCTATACTAAGTGCCTGTTTCTCATAGGCTTTTTTTCTCTATTGCAGATAATGTCAATACTAGGATTGGTGGGCAGAGCAGACAGTCTTTCCTCTGTTGAATTTATTTTCATTAATTTGATGTAAATAACATCATAATTTATACAAGAAATTAAATAAAGTTCACCTGTTTCAAATGGTTTGTTGAACCTTGAGTTATAAATGGGCATGATACTAAAGTATGCGGTGTTATGAAATTTTCTGATGACCCTAATCAAAAATATAGATGTGTGGTCTCATATATATTAACCCTTTTGCAATAAAATTATGAGCCTCCGGGCTAGTACAGTGGTTCGCACCCCGCCCAGGTGCAAGAAGTTGTAATTGTTGCCTGGAGGTTATTGCTGTAGCCACCAAGGCAGGTAAGAACTAAGCT
>NC_061838.1:2628212-2645712 GCF_019202785.1 Penaeus chinensis | reverse complement strand
TCTCTTTCTCTTCCTCTTTCTCTTTCTCCTCCTCTTTCTCTTTCTCCTCCTCTTTCTCTTTCTCCTCCTTCTCCTCTTTCTCTTTCTTTCTCCTTCTCCACTTTCTCTTTCTCTTTCTCCTCCTCCTCCTTTCTCTTTCTCTTTCTCCTCCTCCTCCTTTCTCTTTCTCCTCTTCCTCCTTTCTCTTTCTCCTCCTCCTCCTTTCTCTTTCTCTTTCTCCTCCACTTTCTCTTTCTCTTTCTCCTCCTCCTTTCTTTCTTTCTCTTTCTCCTCCTCCTCCTTTCTCTTTCTCTTTCTCCTCCTCCTTTCTTTCTTTCTCTTTCTCTTTCTCCTCCTCCTTTCTTTCTTTCTCTTTCTCTTTCTCCTCCTCCTTTCTTTCTTTCTCTTTCTCCTCCTCCTTTCTTTCTTTCTCTTTCTCCTCCTCCTTTCTTTCTTTCTCTTTCTCTTTCTCCTCCTCCTCCTCCTCCTCCTCCTTCTCCTTCTCCTACTTCTTCTGATTCATTATATGGTAAACCTTGCTCATTAGTACATTTTCATATCCAGGAAAGTTTGTTTCTGCCAGATTGCTATAAACTCAGATTTAGTCTTTGAAATATGTTAACAAGTAAATAACAACTTTGTGACCACTAGTTCAGACCTCTTTAGGAAAAATTAAAAAGGCCAAGACCAACAAATTCAAACCCTTATTAGGAAGTATTTAAAAAGCTAAGGGTTTTCAACAAACTCCTTTTCATGATTTAGGTTCCTTTACACCAGGACTCTTGTGCAGTGAAAGAACTACTTTGTTATAACACTATCTAGGACATACATGCATAAAACCGCATTTATTTCAATGCCAGGAATATTTTTTGAGCTTAACACTATGCACACCAAAGATAAAATTGTTATTATCCTCCCATATTTAACCCCACCTGGACAGGTTACATGCACTAGTGTCATAAACCACATGGTCTGCGGGGTACACCTGTATGTGTGACGACGTGCCAGTGTATGTGGAGCAGGACGTTCCACTTGATGTGGATTCCTGCACCCAGTATCTGGCCGGTGGCAGAAATCACAAGAGTTTATCACGCTCAGGAATTTCTGTTCACCCAGCAGTGATAGATTAATCGTGTTTGCCATTTTTTCAAGAAGCAAAGCACATTTCGGTATTTGTTCCATATGTCTAATGGCTGCTCGAAGTAAAAATTCCTTAAATTATTGCTTAATATAACCGGAGAAGGTTCACAACAATCCTGTTGTAGCCTGCATATCACTCTAGAGGGAATTCAGTTATTTCAGTACTCTAACTGTCAAATGGAAAGCAGTATACACCCAGTGTTGGGCTCCTCTGCTAAAGATGCCAGGCCTAATTCTCCCTGTTCACCCCACATAACCCTGTCTGGTTCTTGTCAGCAATATTATTGTAAAAAATACGTACACTTTTCACTAAATACATAAAACAAAAGTATAAGGAAAATCATAATTACTACTGTTTGGGTAACTTTCATATTGAGCAGATTACTTGCATACATGTTTAATAGAATCTAGATATTGGCTAGACTATCATGAACAAAAATCAGAGTACAATTTAATAATAACCAAAATATTTATTAATGATCTCATTAACATCAAATATTCATGGCCTGTAAAATGTACTAACAGGGGAAATAAAACAACATTTAAAAGCCATAGCCCATATTCTGATATAAAAATACCAACACCTGGGTTGAATAAAATAATGAATTTATCCTGTTCAGTTGACAAGGTTGGTGACACTTTCGTTAGCTCCACTCGGAAATTCTAAGGGCTGTAAGTGATACCTTAAGTAAAAGTATTATTTGAATTATGCACAAGATATATAAGGTTTTTCTGTATACATGACTTGGTAACTTAAAACACAATACAAGAGGAAGCTCATTTGTTTTACCTGATAAATTATAACTTCACACACAATAGAAATTAGAAATCCCTTGAATCTGAACAATTTAATTTGCCTTATATAAGATTAAATGCCTCAGTCATCACAAGCCTTTATATATAAATAATCTAGTCTTCTTTAGAAATATTGTATTGAGGGAACGCAATCTGGTTTTAGTCAGTAAAGATGTTTATATAACACTAACATTGTTATCTGTTGATTAAGTGAGCCACACACATTAATGTCGTTATTTTCTCAGTTTTTTTTTTTTTTTTTCTTTCTTTATCATTACTTTTTTTCTATACATCTACTCAGAATGTGTACAAAAATCAAAAGGTTGAGTTTTCTTGCTTTATTGGTACTTTGATACCCCCTAATCAAGTTTGGTAACCTCCCCTTCAGACTGTAAGCAGTTTACACAGAAGGAAACCTCTTACCCAAACCTTTACTGGGAGGGGTGTCCATAATCTTGAAATAAAGAAACCCAGGAAAGACCTACATAATTTGAGCCTTTAAAATGAGACTTATATACAATAAACTATCATAAGAGAATCTACTTTGCTGATATCCAAGATACAGGGGCTGAAGAAGTTTTACCTACTATATAAGTGGGAAACATTACAGTATAAAATCAAATAAGAAATCATTATAAAAAAAATCCTTTATATTAATGAAACCAAAACAATATAATGCATTCATTTTGTATAAGAATGTATAGAAGCATAACAAACATTAATGCTCTGTACAATATGAACAAGGTTCTCTTCAATATGCTAACCATATTGATCACAATGTGCATGCATTATGGTAATTAAAATAATCATATGGATGCCTGAATAGTATGGTGAAATTCAATACAAAATTCTGTCTATTGTACTGTATTAATGTACACATCACAGCAGAAAAAACAAACCCTTCTCTCATTTTTATTGTCACCTATCCCACTGTACTTGTAAGACCGTGAAACATAATAGCCATTATTTATATAAATACAAGGCATCCCAAAGGAAACATTGCATCAATAATGTACATCTAACATTAGTAAAAGTAGTCAAATATCATTCCCAAAACCTCCAGAGGCTTGTTTCAACAAGAGCAAGCTCATCCTCATCACTTTGGTTTTACAAACTTTAATATACACTGGATCACTGACATAGCTTGAGCACATGACAAGCTTTGTATGCAGTTCAATACTATGAAAGTACAAAGGTAGTAATAGAAAACTTTACAGAATAAAAAAGAAAGGATTTTGTATACAGAACGTCATCTGACGTAAACAAAATCCTTCTCCATAAGTTGTATTGGATGTTTGTAAAGACCTCTGAACACCCCCTTTCTTTAGACAATAAGGAGCGGCCAGATGGAGAAATAGTTTTAATGTGCATACCTAAGTTATGAGCCTACTCTGGTTTTTACTTGCAACTTTACAATGTCCTATGAGGATAACATTACACAATGAACATGGTCAATCCCTAGTATCCCACACCAGATGTATGTCCTGTACTACGATATACACGATCTTTAGTGTACCAGATCAGCACAAACACCTTACTCCAATCCTAACTCTTAAATCCAAGAACTAGTAAATTCAATCCCTGCTTGGCTTTCATAAAAATAACCATGCTTAAGTATGATATCTGGAATATCTCAAACACTCCTGAAGTGATTTGGAGCAAGAGAGGAAGACCCCTGTGCAAGAGATAGGTAGAATATACAATATTCAATGATGGATATTTGTATTGAAGTATTAACAGTACAAAGTTAACTGAAGATCATCACTTTTCAAACTGTCCAAATGGTATGAAACAAATACTAAAAAATATGAAAACAAACATGTATTCCTGCATCATTTCTTTCAGCATAAAACCACTCAACAAAGGCTATCATCCAGCTAAAATTAAAGATGCTATAATGTTACTTATATTAAACCTCAGTACGATAAACTACTTTCCTTTTCAATCATTCCATGCAAAAAAAAAAATTCACACCTAACATTAACCAAAACAAACAGCACTTTATATTTAAAAGTTTATATTATGGAACTGTTTACCATATCTCACAGATAAAAAGAAGGGAAGTCTTAGAAATAATACTTAGTAAGTATATATATATATGTATATATATAAGTATTGTATCATATTTACACATTCTAACAAATGTGTAGATAAACAATTCCATTATATAGCCTTACCATCAACACAGCCTTGTTTAAATCATTCAACTTAAGCCATGTAAGCAGAGAAGAAAACAAGAGAGGATAATGTAAACTCACAATAACTGTCACCTTTCTGAGCAGATCTAATAAGCAGTCATTACTGACTAGTTCCAAATGACATATGAGTGACTTGATTGGCTTTCATAACACTGATTAATAAATCCAAGTGATTTCCATTCTCACAACACATTCATGCTTCCAATTTACATGTGTCGCATTCACAAGAATTTTAAACCACTTCCTCAAATTCTTAAGCTTATCTTTTCTGTTGACCAATAAATAAAACTTGAGATACAATGAATATTTCTATGTACGTACACTCTCCATACTTTACATACACATGGTTACTTGTACTTGAAAACAATACAAAACTCTCTTTTTTCTTCTTTCTTCTTTTCACAAATGGTAACAATGGTTTCTTCTCCTATGTTTCCGTCAAATTATGCATAGTATGAAGGTGAGAGTAATAAGTCTGTCAGCACCACCAGCTGGTCCTCCGTGAATTTCTGTTTGTGGTCACGCCAGTTGTCATGATGGGTGCGGCGGAAGTTGCTCAAAGTCTTCTTGATGGTAGCCTATTGGAGAAAAGGATGGGGGAGGGAGACAGTCAAATTTAATTTCAATAACTTCATATGAAACAGACTGATTGAATGAGAGAAACTGGAGGATAATTAAACATGATACTAAAGATAATCAAAAACAAGTATATTCCAGTCAAGATGCTTTGGATATAATAATATGTTAAGAGAGAGTGAATAAAAGAAATATCTCTTCATTAAATAAAAACCTAAATATCATTCTTAAAATTTCAGCGAATATATACTGGATTTTTCTTGCAAACTTGGACATGTACAATAGCAAAGAGAATATTATTAGTACAAGAGACATCAAATAGAAACAGGAAAAAAAAATGCAATCACAGTTCTCATAAGAACAACCCTCTCATATGCTGAACTTTTTGTAGGTCAAGAATCAGTGGGCAATCAAGAAAAAAGAACTCTTAAGAAAATATAGCTACAACTAAAACCCATGAAATCTTTCATATACATTAGCAACAGAAGTCAGTTGAGGATACATGTAATAAAACAAGCTAATTAATTTAGATACTACAGCACATATCAACAGTTTGTCAGTATTTTCATTTTACACATTGCCTTATCAAAAGAGCTTACCGGTATTGGGTGTGGATCGTTGAGATGCTCACTCAAGGTGACCAACACCTCTGGCATCATATCAGGGACATCGTATGGGAAAGCACTCACATACGCGCAAAGTCCAAGAATGCCAGCATGCAGCTCAAGAATCTGCTGGGGCGACAATGGCTCTTTTCGTCTTCTCTTCCTCTTCTGGCCACTCTGTAGCCTGGACGTGAACTCCCCCTGAAAGATAAACAAGAAAATAAATGACAAAAACTAATAAATAAATGACAAAAACAAATGAATAAATAAAAAATTTGCTACAATTTACTGCATGTATCTAAAAACTCCCCCTAAGACCTTTCTTGTATGACATTAGAGTACTAAACATTAATATATTTTTAATCACTTTTCATCCCCTTAGCAAAACAAAACATCTAAAAATCTGAATACTGAATGATAAGAGCACCACAAAAATTCTCCTTACCAAAAGCTTATCTTCAGCCTGAATAAATTTACAGTGGATTAGGCCACTGAGAACGGTGGAAGCCATCTGCCGCACCTCCAGCCTCACGTCAGCCAGCAGATCCACAACCAGTTTAGGTATTTGCAAAGTTGCCTCTTCATTGGTGAGGATGGTAAACATATTGGTAAACACAGCCACTTGAAGCAATGACAGCACAGCAGCACGGGCACGCCACCAGCTACAGCATGAAAAAAGGTAAAAAAATGTTTTTTTTTAATAACAATATACTGAAAAATGATGCAATATTAGTCTGGGGAATGGGGTTATAATGACAATGACTAGAGCTGCACTGATAAGGATGACAATCACAGGCAGGTGGATAACAATGATAAAGATGAGATGATGTTCATAAAAACAATATTAACTCAATGTGCATGGGGTTTTCTGGCAGCCACAGGTCCACCAAACAGGGATATCTGTATGGGCCACATCTGTGGGGTTGCTAATTTTCGACTGTTGATGGTATTTTAATAACTTCATAATAAACATTGTGTAATAATTGATAATAATAATAATACCAATACTAATAGCATAACAAGAAACTGAATTTTTTGCATATTCAGGGAATATGTAAATCAGGTGTTGTCACTAGTGCCAACTAACTGACTCCTTGGTGGCTGAATATATGTGGTGCCATCTGTGTTCAACTAAGTTACACATATACACACACACATGCTTAAAAGGAAAGAAAGAAACAAAGAAAAAGGACAGTCCATAAACCCACACTCAATGGATTAAGAAATATGCCTAATAAATGACACGATATTGAAACTACACCGAAACACAGAAATCCATACTTCTAATTCTGAATCCTTCTGTGAGTTTTGTGGCCTTACTAAACTTTTTTTTTTAATGAATGTATGGACCTCCTAAGAACAAGCCAACAATAAATAAAGGTGAAGAATAAGATTGTAAAATCTCCAACAAACATCCCTCTATTCTAAAAAGCAAGGAACTTACCTGCTATGAGCAACTTGCGTGATGGCTTCCATGAAGGCTGCGATACGATGCGGAAGAACCATAGACTGGCTGATGATGGCCAAGGTAGCTACACAATTACCACGAAGTTCAGGATCATTGTCCACACTCTCCAGCTGGCACAGATATGGAAGAAACCTACAAAGGGTCAGACAAGTTGAACTTTAGGATTACTGGGAATGATAATATACATACACTTTAACATACACATATAAGCATCCTAACATATATACATATATATATACATATATACAACATTATATATATATATATATATATATATATATATATATAGATATAGAGATATAGAGATACATATATATACATAAATACATATATACAATGAACATACATATATATATATATATATATATACATTATATATACATATATATACACACATATATACATAAATACATATATATACATAAACATGTACATATATACATAAACATATACATATATATACATAACCATATATATACATAAACATATATACATATATATACACATAAACATATGTTCATATATATACATAAACATATATATACATAAATATATATATATATATATATATATATATATATATATACATAAACATATACACATATAAACATGTGTTTGTATATATACATATATACATACATATATATACACACACATATATATCTATTCATCTATATCTATATATTATACATATGTATATATGCCTAAATATTTAAATGTTTAAATGCAGATATATGAAGTGTATAAGATGTCCATGCACATGTGTATATGTATATAAGCAAATATATGTGCAAGTATAGATATTTACATGTATGAACACAGGTTTTTCATATATAATGAAGAAAGTAGTTTTGTCTGTCATTTATATCAGCTTATCAATAAAAATAGCGAGATTGCCTGACTATCTAAAACAAAATACACCCTAACAACACTGTACCTATAAATCTCTGGTGTAACACCGTTGTAGCAACGTCCCATCTGCCCTACAAGCCACCTACACACAGTATTCATGAGACGCACAGCAGTCTTCCGCTCCTCGTTACCTCTCACAAAGCCATTTGCCTGACTTTTGATGTGGTTTTTGTGAACATGATTCTTCAACTCGACTGACAAAGTAGGAATCACCTCCATGGGCTGACATATCACATCACCAGATATATCACAGTTGTCCCTGAGCTTATGTTTAGCAACAACCCTGAGGGCATCTTTGTCCAGTCGCCCACTCAAGAGGCTTGCAGAGTCCAGGCTCGGCAGGTTCACAAACTGGTCCACAGCCGATATCTGAGTGGGACCTACTTTATGTACCGAGGCAAGGACTTTGTTTAGGCTATCACTTGCACCAAGAGAGGAGCCTGCTAAGCCCATCATGGGGGCAATCACATCCTCAGTGAATATGGCAAGAGAAGACTGGGGGGGTGAGGGTATGTCTTGGCTGGAAGGGAGAGCTGGGTCACAAGAGACGCCCTCGACTTCCATGTCCTGCATCATGCTCGATCCAGAGTCTTGGATCAGAATAGAAAGTTGTGGGAGAAGGTATTCAATGAAGTCTGCACAGCTAGGGTAACGGGATGGTACACCTCCAGGGAGCACCAAATCAAACATGAAGATTCCTGTTAACACACTAAGAAGGGGGAAAAAAAAAAAAAAAATCAGATCAATATATAGTAACCACTAAGCATCCAAAATGGTCTAAAAGTCTTACATAAAACACAGATTATTAAATATCATCATCTAGCAAAGAGACTACAATATATCAATCCTATTACTTCTTTTTATCATGTGTGTAATAAAATTTTCACAAAATCACAACTTACCTTCCAATCCTATCCCTAATACTTTTATAAGGGTGAGAGAGGTAAGGCCGGAGGTATTCTAGCAGACGGTGGCTGAGTTCTGCCACTCTCCATTCCTGCTGCCCCAAGCCGCCCATTAACATATACATCCGACTGAAAGTTTTGAGAAATGTCTGTTCAGATATTGCTCCTTGGATAATATTAAGTTATATCTACTAAAAGCAAGTTTAACCCTTTGTCTACAATTGGAATGTACCCCATAATGAGAGAGGCCATATTCCTGGCGACACCATTAACTTAGTCCAATCACAGTTTACAGCCCTTTTATCATTCTGAAGCTGCCCCACAATGGCTTGATACTTTTGCAGGAATTCAGGCCAAAATATAGCACTATTACTTCAAAACTATAAAACCTCATTAATGTATTTATGGAACAAAAACAAACAAGCCAGTTACCCGGCCACAGTATGGGATAGGAGAGGGGGAGGGGAGGAAGAAATGGGGGGAGAAAGAGGCAGTGATAAAGGCAGGGGACAGGGACAGAGAGAGAAATATTAACTAAATTTACCTGGAGCCATTAAAAGCTCCCTCACTGGCCCTGAGAGGGTCGTCGAGTAGGATGTCCATCAGGGGAGCTAATCTATTAGGGTCCCTGTCAGCACTAGAAGTGGCCATGCAGGTGCCCCAGTCCTCCACTGTTTCGACAGTCACCTTGGCCATCCCCGTTTGGATGATGGGTTTCAGCATTTCCCATAGTGCCTGGTGCTTTGCAAATGTCCAGTGCTTACTCCCTCTGATCATTCCTGGATGCAAGTAAAATAAATCTTGAAAACATTGCCCTTGAAACTTTCCCATTACCTTATTATATTCACTTTCATATTAATTTTACAAAACAGCAAAGTTGTATCTAACAAAATATTCTATGAATATCCATTATTTACAAACATATTAGCTACACAATATATCTCACCTGTAAGGATCTCAACTGCACATCTTTGGCTGCTTTTTTGAGTTTCACCGACTAGTTTTTCTAAATGGCCTCTAAATTGCTCAATAAATGTGGAACCAAAGTTCCTGAAGAGACCCTGAAAAACATTATTTTTTACATTAATGAAAGTAAACAAGGTGTCAATTTCTTTGATAAAAAGAAGTTGATGTAGTGGCTATATGCTGCTATCTTAAACATCTTATCAAATTAGAAGGATATCCAGACTTCTTTATAAAAGGTAAATCAGGAGATAGCCATAAAGTTTTCTGTAGAAGAACATACAAAATTGTTTACCTTGAACATCCAGAATCGACGAGTGTTAAAGCTGTCACGTTCTTTGTTTTCTTCTAGAGAAAGGAAAGATATCAACTTATCAACTTTTTCCTTTGATGAGAAGAAATCATAAATTTCTTTTTCTTCTTCTTTTAATTCTTCTCTTTCCCTGTCAAGGTTTGGCTGCTGGGAAGCAGGTGCATATACCTTCAGCTTCCTGAAATCAAATTATTCAAATTTACATTTACATGGTCAGTAAAATAGGTCGTGACTATCCAAGCATACACATATTTCAGAGGTGACTTTAACCTATTGGATCTGGGTGATGGCAACATCTCTTCATGTCAAAATTTGGCCAAAGGGTGGATGGCAGGCACATCTCGTCATGGCAAAATTTGGTTGTGGGCAAGGGTGAGGGGAATGTCTTTCCATGGAAATTGTTGCTGAGTGGCAGGTGACTGGGACGCCTTGTCATGAGTACACAAAGTTTATGGAAGGAAAAAGACTCAACAGGCCTTCTAACAATACTTTCACCAGTACATGAGGGTGGAGTGAAACATGCATGAGCCGTGAATGAGAGAGCCCGCTCCAGGAAGAACACATGCAGACACCTATTCCTCCCGAACATTACCATTGGTGCTGGGTGTATTACAGAAAATTTTATCATTAGAAAAAATAAGAAAAATAACAAAAATAATACAATATTAATTATTGTTACTGTAACCATAAAGTGTGTAAACTACATAGAGATATAACATGGAGTCTGATTAACAAAGAGAGTCTACAGCCATCTTGATACAGCATAACAAATGACATACACCTTGGAAAAAGGCAAAATAGCAATAATGCATCTGAAGAAACAGGGCTAATGGCATTGCAAAGAGGAGGCAAGGAGTCTTGATCTTGCACACAAGTGTTTGTGTGGACGGGTCCTACAAGCCACACACCCAGGAGAGTTGCCATCCACATAAGCCTTATCGCTGGCACCCAGATCCAATGGGTTAAAAATATTATTTCTGGATTATTCATCTCTACCTTTTCTAACCACTGTTTATTCCACTGTTAAATTATAGAAATACATAAGTAGAATGAAAAAGCACTATCTGACATGGGCTATACAATAAAATCTCTGAGAACTGAGGCATACACACACACGGACAAATACAACACAACTTTTGATGCTGACAAATATCCTCATTTCATAATCAACTGGTAATTACAGTATGTAGTATGAAGACATAAGCAAATTAATTTACATATATCAACTAAAACTGGCTGAACAGAATTATGTACTAATATAATCTATGTAACATGTGCTATGAGGTCAAACATTATTCTATAGTCTCATGTCACTGACATAGAAGACTTGTATCAATAACTCAAGTGCACTTACTTAGGCCATGTGTACCAGCCATGGAAGGTTTTCTCCACAAATCTAGGTTGTTCCCATTCCTCTTCTGTGGTAATTCTCTTGCTACTGTCAAACTGCATCCACCTGTAAATTAAGGCAATCAGTAGCTATTTCATATAACCACAATCATATAATAAAGCCTCTTTTCAATGCAAGGCACTGTCTGTATAAGATTATAAATTAGACTCTTCATCTGTAATGAATTTTAATGCAAAAGCAAAAAATATTCTAAAACAATGAAATGGCTTTTAGTATCATTCACAAAATCAAGTGTCAGTCAAACCTACGCATTATCAGGCCTGGAATCACCCGGCATCAACATTGGGGGAATTTCATTCTTGCCGCCAACTGAGTACGGGTCAATTTCTATTTTCTTGTGGGGCCTCTTCTGGTTTTTCAAGATCCAGGGCATAAAGAACATAGAAGTCTGGAAGAAAATTTGAAAATAACAAAATAACAACCTGACTTAATTTCTGAAACTGCTATACCACTTCTCCTCATCAACTATGAGTGAAAACCATTCCATAATAATTCTCAAAAATACATGAAAAAAGTGACGTACTACCACCATAATTTTTCTTACCTCCCTGATTCTTATGTTGTCATGGATAAGACTGCTGGTAAAAGCCCTGACGCCCACCGCTGGAAAAGGAATGTCCGGCCTAACGAGCGCACCAAGGAGGTTGATGGTCATGTTGTGGGTCCGCCAATGCCTGTCTCCCAGGAAAGAGTTTTTTGTTTAGTTTTTAAAGCTTCAAAGCAAGTACTGCCTTGTTTATGAAATAAATGCAAAAGTAAATGGTATATATGGCATGTTTACATATCTACATCTACATCTACATCTAGATAGATATATAGAGATATATAGAGATATATAGAGATATAGATATAGATATAGATATAGATATAGATATAGATATAGATATAGATATAGATATAGATATAGATATAGATATAGATATAGATATAGATATAGATAGATGATGTAGATGTAGATGTAGATGTAGATGTAGATGTAGATGTAGATGTAGATGTAGATGTAGATGTAGATGATGTAGATGTAGATGATGTAGATATATCTATATATCTATATATATATATATATATATATATATATATATATACACATTGGAATGTTATAATGATTATAACAAGTATGAGTATTTCACTTACAAATTCCCTGTCTCAAGTAAGGTGACAAGCTTAGAGACAAGTTCAGTGTAGCGCTGGTGATTAGACTCCCCTCTTTGCACAAGGTCCTGGCAAGCCTTGGCAACAGCTGCCTCTGGAACCACTTTGTTCTCTGCTCCTCTTCCACTATGCGTTTCTAAAACATTTTCTGCCGTCTTCACTAGAGAATCTGAGATCTGGAAATTGCAATGCATTCTGATTTTACTGAAAAGATACACAAAATATTGCAATCTCTTATTCGTACTATGACTGTGATATATATTTACATATTCATGAAGAGATTTTATAATCCTCTGACAAAGGGAAAAAAAACAAAAAAAAATCCTTACATGATGATAGACAGCAAACAGCTCCATGTGATAGTACACAGCATCAGAGAGAGCATTGAATAACCTAATGATGGAAGGCTTCTCTGAATGCTTGGTGGCTATCAGGGCTGGCCACATCATGTTTAAGGATTCCCAGTCACGGCGAACCACCAGTGGCTTACTCTGCCTTCCCAGTAAGAGATATAAGCTGCCTGTTGGGATAAAAAGAGGAAGTTCCATGAATCAAATGTTTTACTGCTATACTCAATCATAAAACACTCTTACCCTTTTTTTTTTTGTTTTAACTCCAATGAATGATAAAGCATAAATACAAAAAAAAAAAAAAAAAAGACAAAACCAACAGTGTTACTTTACTGGTAAGTACTGTGCTTTCATACATGAGTGGCTGCATATAAATAACTAATAAAATACCATAGCATTTCCCTTTAAATAAACTCTCAACATCCCTATTTCTTCACATCTCACACAGCTTGACTCTCCCACTTTATCTAGAATTGCTTTACCCATTATTACATTACTCACCTTTAAATTGCTCATGATTTTCAGTTGGGTCAACTTTAAGGTATGTAACAAGGTCTGGCAGGATTAACTTGTACGAATAGGGGAAATACTGGAATAATTGGTTAAGAATATTCTGGGCTTTACTACGAACCTGAAAGAGAGGAGACAAATATTTTAGGAGGAGAAGCAGTTGTTTAGACTGTCAACATTTATATCTGCAGCCTTTACATAAAGAGGCATTTCAGTTTAGTTGCAGTGCTTCTTGTCTAGCTGTTACTATGAAGACTCCATCATTGGCATTACGAATGAAAACAAAGAGACTGGGTTATCAGAATTAAAGAAGAAACACTGGCTGCAAACTAAGGTTAGAGTCATAATTTTTTCCCCCTTTTTATCTGTACTTTTGGTGTTATCTGTTAATTAAATTTAGTTAATGATGTGTATGACGACTGCATATTTTACAAGAGACACTTATACCTATTAAAAATTGAGCAATCTACTTCTATACCAGGCAATGTGCCATACAGTTGTTGTTATATAAAGCAATATTATTCAAATGAACATGATTCATACACATCTAAACATTTCTTTATGAATGATAACACATTAACATCTCTTTATGATCAATAACACATTTACAAATGTGAGCAAATTTAAGTATAGAATAACTCATTAGAGAACATAATTATATCATACTAAAGCAAAAATACTACAACAAAGACCAAACCCACTTACTTCACTGTAATGACTAGTTGAGAGATGCAATAAGTTGCTCATAATGGCTTTATGAGTGGCTGTAAAATGTAGAGTGCTGTTCTCAAGCATACGGCTTTCCTGCTGCAGGACCGCACGTTCCACCAAGAGAGAGCGAATATGCTGCTTGTTGCGGGCTAACTTGTTTGCAAGTGCATCCTTGATGAACTGGAAACTCTTCCAGCGAGCATCAAAGTCATCCTTTGAGACTCCATGGAAGAAAATCAACCCATGGTAAATCTGTAGGAAGGAAGATTTTGTCACAAAAAGCTGTACTATGCTGAGTGAAAAGTGCTACAGTGACATCTTTTGAAAGAGTAAAATAAATTGAATAAACTGTTTTTTATGTAACGATGACAATGTTTAATCATTAACCAAAGAAAGGCTCTGATGAACAGAACAGTCAGTTGAACCTACATTTATGGCACGGCTGAGTGATTTTGTATCATCAGGTACTTGGTTGAGTAGTCTGTCCACTAATTCTAGAATTACATCAGCCACAGCCTTGCGGACATTGGTGGGTAGATCTTCAGTATCAAGCTCCACACGAAGCACACGCTCCCCAGTGATGAACTTGCTGTTGTCCTTTTTCACAGCCATCTCCACTCTGATGTGTAAAACAAAGACAATATTTTAAGAAAGGGTGTAACAAAGACATTCTGGAAACAACTAATAGGGAAATTTTCAAGAAATGAGGATACAAATTAATTACTTATGGTTATGAATTCTATTCAAAGCACCATAATAAGGTATAAAACTATACACTATACACTTGAAGATTAAAGCAAGCACCACATATGAGCAAGTCCAGCCTCAACTTCACCTTTTACATTCACTTGGTATAAACATAAATGCTTATTCAATAATCTCTCTTTCACACTTAAACCACAATGACAACTTAGGCAATACATACAGTGTGAGGGGATCTTCCTCCCAATGGGGTAGTGCTACTCCAGCTCCCAGGAGGATGTCCAGCACAATGCTAAGACTTTGATGCAGAACTTCCCTGTAACAAAAAATAATTCCAGTGTCATGTACATGACATATCACATGGATCTAAGTATGGTTTTCATACTCCTATCTTTATTTCAAATGAAACAAGCATGTGTATATAAATAAACCAATCAATGCATGAACAACGACATCTTCCAAAACCTTTCCAAATGATCAACATCAGAATCCCAAAACCAACCTTGCAACCTCCTTTTCACCCTTGGCCACCTGTCTCAGAAGCACGAGTTCCGGCACAAGGAAGGTGCGAACAAGAGTAGTCATAGCCTTCTCCTCAGGTTCTCCTGGTTCAATCCAGTTCAACCCCAAGTTGTGAATGTCTCCAGCTTCTCCCCAATGCTGTCAGTTAAATTACTAATTACAAATATGACAATATCACTAACTTGTATAAAGCTTAATATTCTACATCATAGGTATTTGGCAAATAAAAACCTATAATGTCAACATTCAGAATTTAGTAAGTACATTTCACAAGAGCAGTTAAAAATTACGAATATGACAATATCACTAACTTGTATAAAGCTTAATAAAAAATCAACTATGTCTACTCCTGAAATACTGTATACATCTCTTATCTTTCCATACCCTTATTGGGAAAAATTCACTCAGTGGCACATCCCACTTATGAGGCATGGACCGGTATTCTGAAGGGATGGTGATGCCCAGGTACTTGAGCAAATATCTCAGAATGGAGCCAGAAAGATGGTACCCTTCTCTGCTTTTCAGGTGCAATGTCAAGGTCAAGACTTGGGTTATCTGAGGAACATATTCTACCAGGTGCATGCCACTGCATCTCACAAGCTGAAAGCCATAAAATGAGTAAATTAATAAATTGAGGAAAACAGAAATCGGAAATATATTTAAAAGATACCATAATAAAACGAAATATTAACCCATTAACTGCCATGGAAAATTAATAAAAAATGCATAATGCTGCACTCATTTTTTATATTTTTTTGTGAAATGCCTCTACACATAGATGGCTCTGCTAGTACTTAGCCTTACCTGATTTCACCTTTCCTTGAATTAGTGGGAAAATGTATTTTTTACTAGTGCTATGAATATTGATGATATTATTTTTATTATAAACATTATAATTACTATAATGTTATAAACATTAGTAATAGCACAATAAGATAATGTAAAATATTTTTGTAAATTAAAGAAAAGGGTAAACAGGCGAGACAGGCAGTACTCGTAATTAGCTCATTGGTGACTTAGTACAAGTGTAGCCATCTATGCGTAAAAACAATTAAACAAGTAAACTCACAGTGGGCATGGCATGGCATGCCTGTCAGCAATTGGTTAAAAATGGTAACATATTCAAAGATATCATAATAAAGCAGTATTCTATTACCAACAACTTGCAAGCGTATGAATTTTTTTGCTTGTATGCCAAAATTAATCAAATTAATTAATTTATCAAACCAAAAGCTTACTCATACTGAACAAAACTGAACCAGTGTACGAGAGGAATCTAACCTCTGACAGGAGCAGTAGATTAAACAATAGTTCATCATCAAGGTTCTCCTCTTTCTGGACCTCCTCATTACTGGTCAAGGTGATCAGGAGGCGACACACACTCGGAACAAAGACTTTCAAAGCCTCTTGTGGGTTGACCTGTAAAAATAAGAAGACATCTATAAAATATGCATAATAAACCAAGCCTCTCAATAGTAATACGGTCACCTGATAAATTTACTTTCATTCCAAAGAATTCTAAACATGAGACTTTGTCATAACCATTTCTGGGGAAAGTGGGGGGTGGGGGTCATATTCACAGGATAAGGGATCTAGAAAATAATTTTGATGCATATTTTATCTCAGATATCTAGTGATAACCTGAAACTTTACAATCACTGAGTATGTTTACAACTTAACCAACTGGATCTGGATGCTTCATAGCCGCTACATGGCCCAAAATATGGGCTGGGTACACACAAAGATTTGTGTGTGGTCACAAGACTCCATACCTCCCCATTGCAATGTTATTTTCTCCTTTGCCATTTTCCAATGTCTATATTTGTAATTTGATTTGCTTTATCCAGATAATATTACTATTTGCCTTGCACAGCCTCCATATCATCTCCCTAGGTTCTCCATAACTTAGTGGAATAATAACAATAATAAGTAAGACTATCTATTTAACCCCCCCCCCCCCCCCTCCTCCAAGAACTCACTCATGATGGCATGTTCACATCACCCGCCCCTCAAGCCAAATTTTATCATGACCTGATGGTCACATCATCTGAATCATCATCTGAATCATCATCTGAATCATAGGAGTTAACAGAATACTGTAACGAGAATCTCTGCCTCACATTCAAGGTAGACAAGAAATACAGAAGCACGTACCTTCACAGCTGAGCGACACATATTTGCAGCAAACTTTCCAGCAACGTGGATCTCTATCATCTTGCCTTTGATGAAAGACTGAAGTCGCTGAAGTGCTGCCTAGTAAAACATAATGCTATTAGGAATTCTGCTAC
>NC_061838.1:2613212-2615712 GCF_019202785.1 Penaeus chinensis | reverse complement strand
CACGAAGCTATTTAGCCATAAACTCTTGACCTCATTAATGGGCACTACAATAGGATGCTGCCCTACCAAAACCAAGCTTCAATGCCTCATGTAACTAGCCAATAAATTCCTTTCTAAGACTAGTTCCTTTCAGTTTCAAAGCTCAAACTTCTTGGTCACTGATTGCTGATATGGCCTTGGGAGGACAAACTATACATATATAACTACATTATACAAAAAGCTAAAAAAGTGAGAGAAAAACAAGATGGAGAGGGAGAGGGAGAGCAAAAAGGGAGAAGCTGAGAAAACAGAAAGAAAGTGAAGCAGAGAAAGGAATGTGATAAAAGGGAAAAAATAGAGGTGAAGCAGAGAGGACAGGAGAGTGATAAAGGGGAAACAAACACAAACTAAAGCAAGCATGCATTTCTTTGTGTACCAGATTGTTCATTTCAGATTCCTGTTCAGTTGTACAGATTAGTGTTTGCGTATCCATGTGTTTTTTTTGTTTTTATTCTTTCCTCTCAATCCTATTTTTTATTCTAATCTTTAAAATCCTTTGTCTTCAGTTCTCCAAAGGCTCTGTTATTAATGTTTGAAAGGAAAAGAAAGGGATTATACATGAAACTATCAAAGAAGAAAAAATCAAGCACAAAATAGGAAATCTGATGAAAAACTGAAAAGAAAATACAGTATTATTACCTGAATTCTAGTCTATAAACTGATGATAATTTGCCACAAGCAATACAGACATGAGGATCTAGGTTCCCACTAGTAAAACAAAAATAAAATCAAGGAAATACATAAAAAATAAATAAATAAAACAAAATAATAATAATAATAATAATAATAATAATAATAATAATAATAATAGTAATAACAATAATGATAAAATTAATAACACAACAAAATAAAAGAAAAACAAAGAAGAGCAGGCTTGTAGGACAGCAGGAAGAGAATGAGATGGCTTGGCATAACTTACGATGTTTCTCCCTTCCTACGTCTAAAGAAACGACTGGCTGGCCTCCTGGTCCGCCTGAAAGGGAGTCACGACGGAGGGTTCTTAAGAAAGGAGTGAGGCTCATTGTCAAAGATGCAAGCTTTTAACTTTCTTTTTTCTTTTCTCTCTCGCGCTCTCTCTCTCTCTCTATTTTTTTTTCTCTCTCTCTCTCTTTCTCTCTTTTACTGGTAAGAAAGCAAAGGTTAAAAGTGATGCAATTCACAGATGGCGAATTGAGCAGGTGAAGACAAATGACTGAGTATCATCAAGTAATTAATCACAGCAGGCTAGTTAATTCTTTTTGTAAACCTTGACAAAAATAGACTTGCTTGTAAATTTAAACTCTGCAAAATCTGACAATGATTAGATAACAATATATCAGTACAAAGAGAATGTTAATTACACAATATATATCTATATATATATCAAATACATTGAAATAAACAAATTGTAATCAAGATATACCCTATATCTACTAAACCATGTCAAGTATATGGACAGAATTTAATCAATCTTGCCTTACACCAACCATAATGATTAGACTTCACAACACAAAATATTAATTGAAGAGAGGAAACTTCCCTTGAGACAACAGCTCTTAATGAGGACAGTCACCAGTCTGCAAGTTAAGATTACCATCAAAAGCTTGTATCGAGGATAATAAACACTCACTGTACTAGCCACTTAAAAATGCAAATCAAAATAGTAAAAATAAGAGGAGGGAGCCACGGCAACACAAATTGCTTTCAGTTAAGAGCTAAGCTGCGGTCAGTGATAAAAGCTACAACAAAATCATTGGGAAAGGTAAGAAAATGCAAAAGCTTACCTCCAGTGATAAAATAGCATTTTATAAAGCACAACACAAAAGCAACTTTTGCCAAGACAGTCTCATGAAGTGTAACTGAATAACTCCTCTCACGAAGCCAGGCACACAGCATGGGAGTAGGTACCAAGGGCTCCTTAATGGAAGTATAACATTGTAACAGGAACAAAACAGAAATTGGGAGTTATTCCCTATAAGAGAAACAAGAACCATTCTCATACCACTAAAGGCATGCACAGCTTAAATTTCATCTGGAAAGGGAAACCCGCTGTAGGTAGTAAGAATCACAACCATGGACAAAACAAAGGTGGATGATGGTTATACATTACACATAAAAAAAAAAATGATGTTAAAAAATCTCACATGTGACAAGCATCACTTATCTTGTTCATGCTAACAAGTTTATAAAATCATACTGGAGGCAGACATAAATATACCAGTATAATCTTGTTTTGGACAATTATACAAATCATTTTAATTGTACATCTCATATTTCTTGTCAATATATCAAGTAATATTAAAAAAAAAACATGTACTGATTATATCCAGGCAGTAAATACATACATTTCTGAATAAACTCCACACTAACAATTCATTTTGGTGTAACACCTACAGAAACACCTACATATTCTGAAGTAAAAACTAGCTGTTACATTTATCTTTTTTTGTTCAAACTGCAGGAACACCTACATTTGAGTTTG
>NC_061838.1:2603212-2605712 GCF_019202785.1 Penaeus chinensis | reverse complement strand
TTGCAGTACAATATACAAGCCTGTTCTAAGGTACTAAGAGCAGCCCCTGTCTTACATTTTTGCCCTACATTACTGAGAATAAACAGTCTGAGTTTTGCCAAGGGCAGAAACACCAATCACAAGCACCTCCCCGTATTAGATACAAATAAATATTTCCTCTAAATAATAGGATAGTGATTCACAAGGCCTTGTTTATTCTTATGTTAATCTCCATAGAAAGAGAGTAGAAATACGTAAAATATACCCCAAAGACAATCAAATGAAGTGTCTCAAAGAACATATAAATAATTATCATGTTACAATAAATGCTCTGATTCATGTTTAGTCATTAGTAATTCATGCAAAATCTAGAAACTACAATAAATAGCATATTTACAGAGCCGTTAAGTACTTGTACCACTTGCTGTAGTGTAAATACAAAATCATTCAACAAAATACAGTCTTTTCAGAAAATAATTTAATAGCACTACTTGTACATATAAATACTGCTTACATCAACAATGAAAACGTCATTATAAAGATAATAATGATATTCTCAACATACCATACCAACACTTTTTTTTCCAAATAGTCTGTCCTAGTATGCATAACTAGGAATTTAAACAATCTAAAACTTCCAACAATGTAAGGTTAATGTGACTTATAGGACTGTGAGAGACAAAGAGGAAATGAAGTGCATTTTGACAAAGGACAAGACTAGGTCAATACAAAAGGATCAAAAATATTTTTATCATAACAGTACTATTGATAAAAAAAAATTCCATCCATAAAAATATATACAAAAATACACATTGCACACACACAGAGAGAGAGAGAGTGTGCGTGTGTGTGTGTGTGTGTGTGTGTGTGTGTGTGTGTGTGTGTGTGTGTGTGTGTGTGTGTGTGTGTGTGTGTGTGTGTGTGTGTGTGTGTGTGTGTGTGTGTGTGTGTGTGTGTGTGTGTGTGTGTGTGTGTGTGTGTGTGTGTGTGTGTGTGTATGTGTGTGTGTGTGTGTGTGAATGTGTGTGTGTGTGAATGTCTGTGTGTGTGAATGTGTGTGTACATGTGTGTGTGTACGTGTGTGTACGTGTATGTGTGTGTACATGTGTGTACGTGTGTGTGTGTGTACATGTGTGTACATGTGTGTACGTGTGTACGTGTGTGTACATGTGTGTACGTGTGTGTGTGTGTGTACATGTGTGTGTACATGTGTGTGTGTACGTGTGTGTGTGTGTGTACGTGTGTGTGTACGTGTGTGTGTGTACGTACGTGTGTGTGTGTATGTGTGTGTGTGTGTACGTGTGTGTGTGTGTACGTGTGTGTGTGTGTGTACATATGTGTGTACGTGTGTGTGTGTGTGTACATGTGTGTGTGTGTACATGTGTGTGTACATGTGTGTGTGTACATGTGTGTGTACATGTGTGTGTGTGTGTACGTGTGTGTGTGTGTGTGTACGTGTGTGTGTGTGTGTGTACGTGTGTGTGTACGTGTGTGTGTGTACGTGTGTGTGTGTACGTGTGTGTGTGTGTGTGTACGTGTATGTGTGTCTGTGTGTGTACGTGTCAGTGTGTGTGTGTGTACGTGTGTGTACGTGTGTGTGTGCTCACGTGTGTGTGTGCTCACGTGTGTGTGTGCTCACGTGTGTGTGTGCGCTCTCGTGTGTAGGTATGCTCACGTGTGCATGCGCTCACGTGTGCGTGCGCTCATGTGTATCTGTGCTCACGTGTATATGAGTGTTTTGCACACAGTGTGAGCATGTGTGTTCATGCATGTGTGTGTGTGTGTGTGTGTGTGTGTGTGTGTGTGTGTGTGTGTGTGTGTGTGTGTGTGTGTGTGTGTGTGTGTGTGTGTGTGTGTGTGTGTGTGCATATGAGTGTGAGCACATGTGTGTGCACATATGCATGTTTGTGTGTGTATGAATAAAAAAGTGCATATGTGTTTGTGCATGTTTATCTGTGCATGTGTGTATGTGCATGCATGTTTGTGTGTGAGTGTGTGCATGTGTATGTGTTTCTGCATGATATGCCTGTGTCTTTTCACATGCAATTAGATGCTTAAATCATTTCCAAATCATTTTTTCGTTAATAAACCTGCATTTGAGGTAAACAATCATAAGAATTGCAATCATACTTACGCAGGCAACATTAGCATCCCAATGGTATAGTAGGAGTTGTAGAAGAGGCTCTCATAGAGTTCATAAAGTGGGCGCCAATTGAGCACCAGATCATCTGGGGCAAGCAACTCTCTTTTTCTGTTGGAGTGATAATGGTTAATAAGTTCCTGTTCTCTAAAATGATAAGATTCTGGCTTCATGTAAGCTTCTTAACCATAGTGGGAATTTGATATTGTAACTTTGGCTACAATATCACACTCCCACTATAAATGAAGAAAGGCAAGTACAATAGTAAAGCTGCAATATCGGAAAACATTAACACTGAGATTGAAAAAGGCCAAAAAAATTACTTACTTTAACAAAATTGTTAGCATTTGTGCAAACTTGGCAGTGACCCAGTACTCCTGC
>NC_061838.1:2590712-2593212 GCF_019202785.1 Penaeus chinensis | reverse complement strand
CTGTAAGGTATTTGATCAAAATAATTGATCATTTCATCCATCTACAACGATGTTATTCAACACAGACATATAAGGAACGCCGAAGGATGGGGGGATGGTGCTGGAGCACCACTGCTCGTCTGTGCTTTGGGCATCAATTCCCGGGCTTAAATCTGGACCTTTATACAAGATTTTTAGGCAGTCCTAACTAAAGAGTTACTGATAATAAGCACATCAGCTTAAAAATCGATCAATATTTTGAAAAGAAGGAAAATCCTTTACATGTGTTACAGGCATGGCATTAAGTTTTTCATCCATGAGTTTGCCTCCTTTTTTTTTTTTTTTTTTTTTTTTGGTGATTTTCCTTTTTCCGATTTGATTTTCTAGATGGTATCCTATTCAAACTGTCGCTTTCTACAATCACAGAGGCAAGGGTGCAAATGTGTGGTGACTGAATCTGCCATCGTCTCACCAAACCGACATTTTTCCTTAGTTGCTTACTCAGACTCAAACTCAGGTCGACTTCCTTACATAATTGCTCATTATATTCACCTACCAAAGTACTATTCGACCTCGGTAAATAAATAGATGTGGTGAGACCGAGGGTGGACATCAGGCAATAGTACTTTATCATAAGTAGATATACGGGATCATGTCCACTATTTTCGACAGAATTGTGTGTTTCATCTGGGATGCATTGTAGACTAAACATTAATCAAGGACATATGACTTTATATTTATTTTCACCCCACCTCTTCCCCTCGTCGTGTCCAGTCCAGTGCAGTCGAATGGCAACAAAGAGAAAGGGTATTTATTGAGTCAGAATGCGTTGTCGTTAGTCAGTGTCTGAAAATATTTAATACTTTTTATTCCCTTCATGTCAGGGCATAAACGCATTTTGTTTCGACACAGTGGGCATTAAAAATAGGCCAAGCGCTTTAGGAAAGACCCCTACATATTGCACTGTTTCCGGGAACGAAATGTGAGTAATATGCCTTCTTGCCATACGTTATTATGATATATAGAATGAATGAAGAGGTTAGAATCATTACATTTACTCGTAACTATGTAGGATAGACAGCTCTTGGCAAATAGTCATAAGGGATTGGACGCCCCATAAAGTCTAAATAGTACTTTTATAGATGAATAGAATAAGATATTCAAAATTTATCTGAATGAGTATATCTTCTAGAGCAGCAGTTTATAATATGATCATGCCAGGTGCTTACCACCTTCCGCGTTATGACCTAGTTAAACACCCTCCGTTCATGTAACTGTAAATTGCGTGGTAGATGGATTTTGAGTTTTGATGAATTTATGAGAAGCGAATGATATTTTCCAAGAAGTTGTTAGTATTGGTGGTTTTGAAAGTTTCATGATACATACATAAAATTCGAATTATTGAGCCCTCCAGCGACCATTTCATAGGAGGTGCGCATTCAGGAAAGATAATGCAAGGTCATTAATGGTCGCCAGGATATGAAACATCGACCAAACTATTGCATCAACTTTGAATTTCAACTCCCGGGAACTTTCTACGGTGTGAGGACATTTAAAAGGAAATTTTGATGCTATAACTTTAACTTTCTGAAATTTGTCTTGAAACTCTTGTCTCTCTTTGCTATTTTACTTTGTAATGTTATTCGTGTAGTTTCACCTGTCCCCCTCTTTTTTTTTTTTTTTTTTTCTAGAAGCGGCCTGTGATACCTGTGCATAAAAAAAAACTATGGGATATTGTAATATTCACAGCGTCATGGTGACATGTACACAGTGACATACCGTGATGCATTTATCAGTAATGACAGGTGATCTCGTTAGGCCCGCGGAATTAAAATATATATATATTTTATTTTTATATAATTAAGCGTTTTCACAGTTACTGAGACTACCTCAAGTTGATCTTCTTTTATTCGAAAAAAAAAATGAATATGGCAAAGCAGATTTGTATTCTTACATTACACAGAATAAGTGGCATCACAGAAAAGCACGAGCAAGGCTAGGGAGGTAAACTATGACGTCATGGACGACATTGAGATTCCGATTAGTATTATTACTCTAATTTTCCTCTTTCCCATCTTGGGGAAATGGTGTGTCCGCGAATCACTTTTCAAGATCGCTCGCGATTGGTCGATGAACTGAGAAGTAAGCCAATGAAAATATGTTCCTTAAGCGCACTGTGATTGGTCAAGGGAGAAAATAGGCGTGTTTTCATTGGCTAATGAAGAGAGCAGCTGGCCAATGCTGGGACGCTTTGCATAGCAGACGACAGTCAGCTGATGATGCAACAACAACAGTCATGGCCGCCGCATCCAACCTCCTGGCTCTCGACTTTGAAGTTTTCGGCACCGTGCAAGGTGACTGTGGCCTGGCAGCGTGTGGATGGGGAATGGCCACACTAATACGATGTTCTTGTACACTTACGAAGTCATGAAACACATTTCTGAGGAATTGGTTGCGGGAAATATCAAGTTGTCTGCTTCGGTTGAACAGGGCTTTTGTCTAAATCTAAATATAAATAATC
>NC_061838.1:2578212-2580712 GCF_019202785.1 Penaeus chinensis | reverse complement strand
TGTAACATTTTCAATTCATCTTTCAAATAACATTTGTGAACAAGAGGCAAAAAATGTGTTTAGAAATGTGAAATGAATAAATGATACATTTTGAAGATAACCATGAATCAGTAACTCAACTTCACTCTCATAAAAAAAAAGCATGAATACCATGAGAAAAGCACATCTGTAATTGATGTTTCAGAGGCAAAAGTAACATTAAGCAGTTCACTACATATAATGCCTTTGGTATAATTACAGGTCAGATCTTATCATGAGTAAGAGTTTTACGTCAGAGTTCCACTGACCTTTGAGGCGACCACCTAAACATTTATTGACATATCTGGAACGCTGTGATTGCTCAAATTACTTTCTAAAAAAAAATGTACCTGCAAAAAAAGTGGTGTCTTCAGTTACCATTGAAGATTTTATCCCAATCTGTGATATTTTGTGCTTGTGGACATTGCATTATGTCTTTGATGCATATCATTTTTCACCAAATTGTAAGTCCTGTTTAATTTTGAAAAATAAAAGCATACATCCTAAGATTATTTCATTTATGTGTGTTGCCTTTCTAGGTGTGCAAATCATATAAGATTTCCAGGGATAATTTTAGTGGGACTATTCAGTCAAACAAGTGGAAAAATAAATAAGACGAATGCATTTCTATGATTCTGAACTTAATGAAAGTAATTATTTTGAATGATGTAAAATTTTCTCTCTATATTTTTTCTTCTCAGTCAAATTGAAAATGATTTCAGACCAGTTAATATAAGCAAAGAATTTTTTATGCCTCTCTCTTCATACTTTGTACTGGATAGTTTAGATTACAGAATATTTTTTTACTTTATGTTGAGTAATGGTAAAGTTTTCACCTGTATGTTCTGAAACTGCAGCTCATATTATATTTTCAAAAAATATACAGTATGCTATATTTGACTTTAATTACCTTATATCATACATACACTTTTCTATTCAAAATAGTGAGAAAACTGTTACATGTCTGATATCTGATGAGGTCAGATCTATTACCTGAGAATATAGAAAGAACAATGTTTCTGTATGCTATCACCTTAGTGCTACTCTATTTATCTTTATTTACTTTTAGATAAACATGTCCAGGCACTTGTGTATGCATTAGATAAACATACATAATTATCTTATATACCATTAAAAATATCTTTCAAGGAATACCAACAACCAAATATAATCCAATTTCCATTCAGGTTGTTCATCTGTTACTCTGCACATACTTATTATATGAAAAAGGAAGATAAAACTTTGTTCAATCTGAGTGTACTTTAAATTACATATTGCAAGCAAAGTTTGTTCATCCTAATGGGTACCATTCTAAATCTCTTCACACATTGCACAAAAAGGTGACATTAGATTAAAGTCTTGCAAATAAATTACACAAAAAACTTGAAACTAGATGACTTTCTTTGGAAGAATAGTTATTTTAGGCGCATACAATACATGTAAATTCTCATGGAAACTTGTAAAAAATTCCCTTTGTAGTTGTTTGTCATGACCAATCTTACTATGGCACCACTCCTGATAGCTGTGCATAATTGTTTCAAATAATCATGTTAGTAATAAACTTACTCACAGAAAGTGTTTATATCTTTAAAGTATAATATAGTTCTTTATCAGTTGCTTACCCCATTGACATTGGGAGAGCATATATACACATACAATATCCACTGTGATTTTAGTTTATTTTTTTTACTCACTGATGGCTCCACAAGAGCTTGGTCACCAAGGAGTCAACAAGCTGGCTACTTAAGCTCATCTGTTAATTGTTGTTCCTTGAAAAAAAAAAAAAAAATTGGAAGAGAAAAAAAACAAAAGAGAAAGAAAGAAAGAAATGTTGAAAAATATACATACATACATACATACATACATACATATATATATATATATATATATATATATATATATATATTATAAACATATATATATGTATATATATATATATATATATATATATATATATATATGTGTATATATATATATATATATATATATATATATATATATACATACACACATATATATATATATATATATATATATATATATATATATATATAAATATACATATATATACACATATATATATATATATATATATATATATATATATATATATATATACACACACACACACACATATATATATACATATATATACATATATATATAATATATATATATATATATATATATATATATATATATCACTGTTAGTATTGTAAATAATAAAATAACATCAACAGTAATAATAATGTAAATAGTGAATTCAAGATATGGGAGAAACAAAGTAGTCAGGTAGGCCTAGTAATGTAGCCCCCAGTGATTAAGTGAATGAGAATCCATCTAGGTGTAAACAAAATAATAAAACAAAGCTATAGTGGACCATGCATGTCCCTAGGATCAAAATGTAATGCACAAAATATATACCATGTATTTCTATATCATAGTGTAACAGTGTAATTTGGGAAACTATAACATTCCATAC
>NC_061838.1:2568212-2573212 GCF_019202785.1 Penaeus chinensis | reverse complement strand
ATGTGTGTGTGTGTGTGTGTGTGTGTGTGTGTGTGTGTGTGTGTGTGTGTGTGTGTGTGTGTGTGTGTGTGTGTGTGTGTGTGTGTGTGTGTGTGTGTGTGTGTGTGTGTGTGTGTTTCTTCCTCTAAAACTACCCAGGATTTATTTTCATACAAAAACAAGCTGAATTATCCGAGATACACTGATTGTCAAACTGAAGTTATGTCTACCATCACCTTGATATGTAAGATGATAAAAGTAAACATGAACCTAAATGGATACTGGATTACAAAGTCCCTTGAGAACATTTTAAACAGACTGTCACTTTACTCACTCCAGCCCTTTAGAGCAGTCAATCCTCTAGTAGACATGGATCCCTCTTATTAAGGCCTTGTAATCAGAAATATCAATTTCAGCTTTCAAATCTCTGACTGAGCAATGCCAAACAATTCTTATATTGAGCATTTGGAACATGTGATTTTAAATAAATATTTTTTAAATTCCAAAAAACTATATACAACATATGTGAAATTATGGGGAGTGAATTCTTCAAAATATATTTGAGAATCTCAACATTCTATGCAGCAAGAATAAATAAAGGTATATGTATGCATGAGTATGTATATGCATGTAATTTCACTCATAAGAATATATGCCACACGCACACAAGCATACAGGCAGATGCACTCAGACACACATAGGAACAAGGAACATCATTTCAAGATTCTAGAAATGCTTTTCTTTACTGCATTTAGACTAAGTTGTCATTAGTATTTTCTTTTTATTCAACATCATTAGTCAGAAGATTGAGAACAATGGGCAATTTAGCCCTTTATGAAAACAAGGGCAACAAATGAAGCAAGATTTTTAACATAAACTGGAGTCTGCAAACATAGTTGAGAATGCACTAAGTTTAAGAATGATTTTCTGAGCTCTGCTTGTTTATGGAAAACGACAGGGGAGGATATGCTAAATGAAATAGGATATGCTAAACTGATTTCTATATCTGATGCTTGCCTGAATAGAAAGTTGTAAAGCAAGAGTTTGTGTTGCCTTTCTCCAACATGACAGACACTTAATCCCCTGTTGATAATGTGTGTTTAGATTATAGATTGAATTGTTAAACATGCTGTAAAGTTCTTTGAGACCACTCAAAGACTGAGGGTAATTCTGGAGTTGCAGTCTCTGAAGCACATGTATGTTCACAAACACATACATCCATATACCCCAAAATAGCAATAACGCCCTGAACATTCCAGGTACTTAAACACATTAGTTCCCCACAATTATCTTGCGTAGGTCAGTTAGATTATTCCTTTAATGATAGTTGTATTATTTATGTGCTCCATCAGAATCCATATATCAATAAAATTTAAAAAAAATATGTATTCTCACTTGATGTATAGTATGTAACTGGTTTGTTTAAATACCAATATCTTTTAACTGGGTGACATGTCAAAATTTGCAACCCTCAATGACATGCAAGAGATTACGAGCATGCTGTCACTCAGTAATTTAGTTTTCTCTTGTTTTTAAATTTGCCTTTCATGTGTTCCATTCACTTATTCCTAGTTGTTACCAATGTAGTTTTAGGTTTAAAATTAAATATGAGAAAAAAAAAAGAAAAATGCAATGAAATCATTCATCATTAGCTGTCTTTGTTTATTAGGAAAAAAAAAAAGAAGGAAGTTTTAAAAACTGGTTTCAAAGAACCAACTTTGTGTCAGTGTATCTGAAAACTGTATCACAGCAGACTTCAAGTCAGATATGCACACTGTTAAGACTTCTCGCATCCATCCCTCAGACTCTGTAGGCTGGAGTTATCACCACCAACATTTACCAGAGCTGTGACAGCTGAAAGCACAAATGCAATACATAAGGTAGTCAATAAGTCTCCATTACAAGAGAGAGAAAAAACATTATACATAATAATATACCTCCTAATTAATAATAATGAAAAAACATAACTTTAAAATCCTCTTAATACCAATAGTCATTAAAGGTCAACATTGCCAGAATTGTGGACACTGTTGACTAATGTGCATATAACAATAAATGCAATAAAGATATCTTATCTCTGTATCTTAAAGATAACACATTCATAAATTTCAACCTTACAACAATAGACAAACAAAGGAAAATAATAGCAGAACCATGGACATCTAAAGAAACATGATAATGAATAGTGAATTTAAGGGTCCTATTACAATGAATGTAAAACAAAACACAAAAAGCACATAAATAAAACAACCTGGTAAACATCATGAATTCATTTCACATTTTGTTTATGTATTCCTCCTTTGTAAGTTTATAACAACCATTAACAGCACCTGTGTAAGACTCCTGACAATTTCTTCTTTAAACCTGTTACTCCAGTCAATTCATCTCTTTTACTAAACATAACAATGCCATTAAAATATCCAATAAAGAAAAACAATCAAGAGTTCATAAGTGCTTTAAAATCAAACATTAAAATTTAGTGTCCAGGATATTTTTCAGAGTCTAACAAATGCAGCTATTTTTCACAGAAGGCATTATGGCTTATGCTGGTTGCAAGCATTCTCTATGTAAAGGCAAATAGCCTATATCGAAACTATGCTAATTTTCAGTAGGTTCAAAACCAAGATTTTGTTCTCTCTCTGATTATCCATTACTATATCCTACTCAGTCATAGCTTGAAACTCATTTCTAAATGCTCTTCAAGTTTAGTACACTTACAAACTATTACATAAAATACACACATGTTGTCTCTCTGTTATGCTGTATTCTATTTTTGTCTTTTCTTCACCCGATGCCAATTTCAGTCCACAAGTAGTCCTCATTTCTTTTTCTGGAACTGCATGTTCCTAGAAAACCGTGATCATTGAGGATCGGGATTTGCCAACGCCTATCCATTTAACTGAAATTAGAGAGGATAATACATCAGCAGTCATGTACAAAGAAAAAAAGGATTATTCTTCAAACTGTAACCTATCAAAACAAAACTAAAGCAGCAAAATACTTCAGGCAGTAAGAGCTAAAGATATTCAGATTAAAATGCAAACTATTTTTTTTTTCCCTACCCAAGAGATAATTAGATTTCAGAAACCTTTTGGAAAAAAATAGTTATTTCTAAAGATGTGGTATGTTATAGATAGCATGGTTTGTAGAGCCAGTAGATAAAATAGCAAGAAAGGCATTATACCTACCAGGCACATTAATAAGTTCCTCAATTTTTTCTACATAGTTTCTGGCATTCTGAGGCAGCTCTTCAAATGTGCGGCACTGGGATGTGTCTTCTTCCCATCCTGGCAATGTGATATACTCAACCTGTTGGAAATAACATGTCATATTATGAGTACAACATTGCAGACAGGTGAAAAAAAAGTTTAGTGAAAGTAAAATGATTCTTTATTTGTATAAAATCAAAGAGAGGTGGAAAAAACATTGAGTGGAAAAAATCAAATCCAATTATATTTTACATGATCTTGTATGTTTATTTCAAAATTTTAATTTCACTCAATAATGCTATAATACATAAAGAGACAATAAAATCATGAATGCTGCAGCATTTCTATGTACCGTGATATCTTCTAGCTCTCCCATGTCAGCTGGGAAGTGCTCGATTTTCTCTCCATTTCTTCTAATGTAGGCATTACCAATCTTCAATTCTGGACGAGGAAGAAATCATCATGACATACATAGCACCTTTTGGATATCTGTCATATATTAAGTTCTCAAGTTCAAACATCTAGGAATTATGAAAAAAAAATTATAAATTACCTTCAGTGACTCAATGATAACCAAAGATATTCAATTATTTTAGCCACTTTACTAAAAGATCCTCACTTCATAGGTTACTGCTATTACCAATTACAAACCAGGTACCAAATCCTGAAAACAAAACACACCATACCTTTCAGATGGTCTAAAATATCTAGCTTTGTGAGGGCAATAGCAGAGTAGCCATTGATCATGTTGGTGTGTCTGAGCAAGACAACATCCAGCCAGCCACACCGTCTTGGCCTTCCAGTGGTTACACCAAACTCTGCTCCTCTCTTCTGCAGGATCTCCCCAATACCCTAGAGGTGGTAAGAATCCATTAGATCTAATTTTCATTACCTTAATTAAAGAGATAATGTCTAATGGTTAAGTTACCAGCAGAGTTAGATAAAATTATGAACAAAATGTGATGGAACTTTATGACCAGGAATGAAATCATTGGATCTGGATGAAATTAAAAAACTCTTCACCACTGTGAATTCCAAAAATAATGGATTTTATTACCTGAAGGAAGTTAATTTTCATGTACAATTTTAGGAAGATTCGAAAGTTCTTCTTTGCATAACAGTGATTATTTTGGTGTTGAGGCACTTTAAATGCTTCCATTATCATTATTTTAAGTCTCAACCTATTAGTAAAAGGAAGATACAAAAGAAAACAAGGCAGTAGAGGTGTAGGAGGATGAGTAGAGAGGAGAACGTTCAGAGAAGAGAAGGAGTAGATAAAAAAAGAAAAGGAGGAGAAGAGGGAAAAGAAATTGTCTAAAATAAAAGAATACACAAGAGAAAAGCAATAAGATGACCAAAATTGGAAGTCAACAGATCAAGGGTGGCAGAGAACAGAAAATATAAACAAAGAGGGGAAGAGGAGAAGCCAAAGAATGTGAACACAGAAAAAAAGGAAGAAAAATAAGAGGAAGAGAGAGAAAGGAAGAAGAAGAAGAAGAAGAAGAAGAAGAAGAAGAGAGCATAAAGAGATGAAGAAACATAAGAATTAAAAATATATAAAAAATCAATGAAAAAAAAAGTAAAACTAAAGAGAGGCAGAGAAGGAAGAGGAAGGGAAGGCTGCAGGTGTAACATTATGCTTGTTACACATGTTCATTACACATATGTGCAAATTTAGATCCAACATCTGCTGTATAAACATCTGTACAAATGTAAATGTAAAAACTAATCTGAATATATTACATACACTTTACAACCACTTCCATTCCAATATGATTATACATTTTACTTACATCCTTGAGTTCTGTGGGA
>NC_061838.1:2553212-2555712 GCF_019202785.1 Penaeus chinensis | reverse complement strand
AATTCAAGGGATTCCGTCCTCCTTTTCTTAACCTTCACCTTTCTTTTGTTTCCTAAATTTACCTACATTCCCCTCTTTCTCCCCTCTCCACTTTTCCCTGATGTACTTGTTGTTGCTGTGTAGAGTGCCCCTCCAGCGCAACTTCCCGTCTATCTAGCTAGACTCTCTTGCTATGTTGCCAAAGGATTTTTATTCAGCGTTGAATACTTATGTTGTATAATTTTAATGCTTTTCTACCACACTTCCAAGTAATGTTACTATAGCAGAGATTAACCACTGATCTGAGAGCGTTTTATCAACAGTGCCAAAGTGTGCCAACAGCATGCTAGTCTGCAGCGCTTTCTGCTAGAATGGATTCGTCCAAGGTCCATTTAAGCTATAATTTATGATTATTACGAGTGAAAAGTAACTAGCTACATTAATATATTGATCAAATATTAACCAAAAGAAAGGACATAAAGTAAAAATGCTGGCATTTACGCTTATGTGCATCCAAACGTGCTTTATCCAGTACCTGGCACCTGCGTGCAGTGGCAAAGGTAGATGGCGATAGTGCAGCACATGCTTGTCGTCTGCTTGTCTTCTGCTATATTGTTTACAGACGCGCAAGGCCTATGGTAGAGGACTCGCTTGTCGTCTGCTTGTCCTCTGTTATTTTGTCTATATGATGTACAACTCGCAAATTGGGTCACCCAGTCGTTTTTCTTATAGCACTCTTGCGTTGCTTCTTAAACGAATTCGAAACATACTTGTGAGTATGATGAGTGAATAAAACAAAAGGGTAATGAATGTTATAATTGTAAAATAGCTCCCGTGTTGTTTATTCGAAACACGCTCGTGTGAAAATTAGTAAATTGTACATCGTCACAGTCCTATAAATGCGCAACTAATATGTTTCATCTATTAGAAATTTCCCAAGAACTGTCCTGTTTCTTTTTTATAAAAGACACAAACTTTAAACAAATAAAAGCCTTGACCCAAGACCTTCACTTGAGTGTTCTCCCAGAGGCCCTGTTGGATCCCCCTCGCGGGCCTCAAATCTCTTGCTTGTTTTAGAGTAATTTCACTGTCCTACCTACTTTCTCTTTCGACACGTGGATATTCCCAACGGGTGTTAGTTCTTATATTTCCACGTGGAATTTAGCGTTGTTATTGAAAGTGACACAAATTACATTTTAATGGTCGAATTAGATACAGGAAACGAGAAATTCTGAATAATGTCAAGTGGAGCTACGGACAAGATTAGACACATTATTATGAGCATCTGAGTAAACGCTGGATTTTGGAGCGAACAGCCCTTACAAATATATTCAAACGATTGAGACATTTAGCTATTAATATCTTTATATACCGAAATATCAGTCACTTTCCATGTAGTACACAAGAAGCACAGCCGCATTATTACTTTAGAATTGTTCTTTGTTGAAACTTCAGGTTGTTTTCCTGTAACTAACCGGTGTATCCACTGCAGGTCATCGATCTTCGCCATTGGTCGCTGTTTTAATGTTGAATAACAAAGACGTACCTTCTGCTTATCCCAAATAAAAATGTGATTACGTACATCCTATATGTGCTCACCATTATGCAGCAAACACTTTAATAACAAACTGGAGGATTACGCAATACAAAGATCATGGTTTGAAATCAATCAGAATTGCCCCAGTTCCCCAAATCCATAGAGTTCTAAACGTAGAAATAGATTGAAGCTGCCAACAGTCCATTAAATAAGTTGGAGGTCGCCTAAGCTGGTTAGATAGATAGTTCGATTTCCTCGAAAGTTATATTAAAAGTCAGCATTTACGAAGATTCCATTTTAATTATTTCATATGTTCGTGGAAACAGACACAGCGATTTAGACAAACATTTGGCCACTTTACACTTATCAACTACACTAAAATACATTTATTACAATATACACTTTTTAGTAATCCTTTGAAAATCGAAATTCAAATTAAATAGTTATCATGAAAGATACATGTTAACAAGTTAACATAAAAAGTATCAATCAGGGGCGTCATTTTAGCTTTTTCTTGGGGTTGGGGTAGGCGAGAGAAGTGAACCAAAATTTAGGAAAAACGGTAATTCTGGGGGCGTTGTTTAAGTATACCCGGACATTTATAGGTGTAACTTAGTATTAAAAATTGTTAAAAATGTGTGGTCCTTAGGGGGGGAGAGAGCAAGCCAGACCTTGAAGGGGGGACATAGTCTTAGGGGGTCAGTTGCTCCCCACATCCCTCCAATTGACGTCCCTGGTATCAACTGTCAAGACAGTTTACGCTTACTGTGAACTGTTAATAATACAATCACCAGTGCCGTTACATCAGTGCAACTTTTGTGGTATTATGTATTTTGGAAAGTGTCGACTAAAATGCCTTTTACAAGGGCAAGTGCAACACATAACATACAACAATTACAATTCAGTACACGATGGCTGCGAACTCGCTCCTATTGCATCACATCACCATTTGCTCAAACAGGATGCTTAATATTATCAGATGAT
>NC_061838.1:2535712-2543212 GCF_019202785.1 Penaeus chinensis | reverse complement strand
GTGAGGAATAAGAAGACCCCCCTCCCCCCACCATAAAAAATAGGAATAGTTAGAAAGCAGGAAAATCTATGAGAGTATTCTGGAAAATAATGATGATGATGATGATACTATTAACAGTAATATGTAAAAAAAATCCAAGGAAAAAGATTATAGTCGTAAGAATAAATAGCACCATATACTATATTTTTTATTTGTTTCAGCTGCACAATGGCATGTGGAGGATGGGAAGGAGGTGTTGATCCAGGCCAGCTCGAGGCACGTCTGAGAGCGGGAATTGAAGCGGACAGACGCTACGCAGCGGAAAATTCTGCCAAAATCCGTGCCATCCACTCAGCTCCTACCTATGATGAGTTTAGACAGCTTGTGTTGGGTGAGGAGACGTCTGTGTTGTTGTTTGCAACATACCTGTTGGACAAACTATTTTGATATTTTTGCCTTAAAGTAATCCCTTGATTTAATGGATTTAATCTGTCTATTAAATCAAGGGTAATTTTTTTTTATTTTTTTTTTAATCAGATATTTATATAGCTTGCTATAGTTTTTATTCAATATCTGAAAGGAGAGGAGAAGGGAATCCCTCAGCTTCTAATTCTTATAAGACAGTTGTGTTGTCTGTTTGCATGTAGACGGTTGTGATGCACAATTAGCTGGGACTTTCCTTCTAGCCCTTTGAAATGCCGGATTTCTACTTTTTATTATGTATTTATGAAATTAATTAAGAAATATGGTTTGGAGGCAATTAGTTGTTGCAGTTTATTGGTTGTTGAGAAAAAGGTTAAAAAATCTCTCATAGCATGAAAGGCAATGGAGAGGAAAGCAAAAACCTTCCTCTATTGTTCCAAGCTCAACACCATGTGGTTCTCTTGGTCATAGAGAGTTAGAGAATGCATCCAGCTTTAGTTCTTTGCCACTTTGGTATTATATTAAATTATGATTGCATTGAATTGAAAAAAATGTAGGTTGTATTGGACAATTTAAGGATCTGCTGTTGAATATGAAATTAGATAATTTAGGGTCAGTTTGCTGCATTTAGAAATATCTGTGTACTTATTCTTTATAATTATACCATTATTTGTTCTTTTGTCTTGATTAATTAGATTCAATGCCATTTTAAAATATTTTGATAAGGGATTTTATACATTTTATTGTTTACATAATCTGTGGTAGTCTGTATTCAGAATCTGTAAGAGTTTTCTTAGTGTAACTAAAATTTAAGGCATGTTATTCACAGTGATAATAGTGTAACAAAAGTACTCTCTATTTACCTAATGGGTACCCAGAGATTTCAGTTTCACTGTACCAAGTAGATGCAATTTTAAACATCAGAATCTTAAAGTGTTTATCAAGTACTGCAGAGAAGTGTTCTTATATTTCTGCATGAAGATTTTCATTTGTAAAAATATATCCAAAATCTGACACCAATTTCAGGGACCCACTTGAAGCCACTTGATCGAAATGACAAGAATAAGGTTCGTCCGTCCATTTGGAACTCCATAGCATCTTCGGCAACAAAGAAGTGTAGCAAACTAACACCCCATGATACTGAAAATTCTGTATATCCTACTGATGTTCAGTATGTGAGTACCTATTTGTCTGTGAATAAATGTTAAATTAAGAAAGTTTTATGCATTTTAGAATCTCTTTTATCAAAAGTAATGTAATTTAGATTTATGAAAATGCACTGACATAGCCAGGATTTTAGGTAGAAAGGGTTAGGGGAGTGCATATTACTTTTATAGAAAAAGGATCCATAACACTCCTTATGCATTTTGTGGGACTTGACTGCATTGTTCACTATTGTGTTTTACCAGTGTCATATGTAAAACATTGGTGATAAACATTAAGTTAACAAATTACAAATCTTAATCAAATGCTACCTGGAGAATGTAGCCTTCACTAGAGTATTGTTATGGGAAATGTTGCTACACATAGATGGCTCCACAGCGCTTAGCCACTAAGGAGTCAATTAGAAGACTTTGTGACAGCACCAACTTTCATCTTTTCTTCAGCTTTCAAGATTATTTTTTCTTTTTACTAATGCCATCAATATCAGTGCTGCTATTATTAACATGAACATTACAATTATTGTAGTTTTATTTACATTATCAATAAATTAAAAGAAAATATTTCCAAAAATGTAGGAAAAGGGTAAACAGGTGTGATAGGTAATACTAATATGTGGCTCATTGGTGACTAAGTACTTATAGAGTCACATACATGTAGACAATTTAGAAACTAAACACACATGGTACGTACATGCCATCCCTGGCAGCATGGGGGCATGCCACCACCCCCCATGTCAGTGGAGATATATGACTATATAAATAAGCATGTAAGTATTGGTAAACATCCCAAGTAAAAAAGTTTATAAATATTAGTACACACACAGAAGTGCACACATGCAGACACACATCACACACACATGCACATGTAAACACACACACACGCACACGCACACGCACACGCACACGCACACGCACACCCACACGCACACCCACACGCACACGCACACGCACACGCACACTCACACACACACTCACACGCACACGCACACGCACACGCACACGCACACGCACACCCACCCACGCACACACACACACACACACACACACACACACACACACACACACACACACACACACACACACACACACACACACACACACACACACACACACCACCCACACACACCCACATGCATACCCACACGCACACCCACACGCACACCCACACGCACAGACACGCACACACATGCACACACATGCACATGTATATACATATGTATATATGTACGTATATACATATGTAAATAGAGATATATACACATAAATATCAAAATGTAAATGTAATAGATATATATATATATATATCAAAATATAAATATATGTGTATATATATGCACACATACTTACAGAAACATATGCATATATATTAATACAATTTTTCCACTGGCACACATTTGTATATGCTTTTTTTAATCATTTTGGTAGAATGATGTAAGATATATCCCAGCATTCATTTAACGCTTTATTCTTCAACAGGATGTAAACAATCCACCCAGTACAACCGAAGGCCTTGTCCAGCTGTGGGAGAGACTGGACCTTGCAGAGAGACTGGAACTGCTAAGGAACCTCACAGCACAGTCTACAGAGAGGTTGGCTGGGGGCTTGGTGGCTGGGGGTCTTTTGGGAGACGCAATCACCACCCTGCTCGCATTCACACCAACCGTCAGTGATGTCGTTATGGTGGTCAATATGCTACAGGCTCTAACACTGGCTAAAAGGTTGGTAGATAGGTTTTTATTCTCTGTCTTTACGTAGTAGCAGGTTTTTACATTTTGTGTATTCGTGGATAAGAATTAACCCCATTGGATCCGGGTGATGTGACTGTCATGTCATGAAAAAATTTGGCTTGAGGGCTGGGCGACATGAACATGCCTTCATGGAGATATTTGGCTGAGGTCTGGGGTGATGGGAATGACTCATTATGAGCGCAAAGGTCTTGGAGGGGAATAGCCCCAGTGGGAATTTCAGAAGGTGCTTTTGCATTATTTCCATCGGTAAACAATTGTACTATGACTGGAAGACTGCTGCTTCAGGTCCAGGGAGGACAATATATCCATAGGATCCTATTCCTGTCTGCCATCACTAGCAGTGAAGGGTGTACCACAGAAAATGAATATTACAATAACATTTTTGAAGATGACACAAATAATAAAATGAAATATTACTTATTGTTATTGTGTTGAGTTATAGACTTGGAGAAATGATATGGAGTCACCATTCATATAAGCTTCATACCCAGATTTTTTAACCCGGATCCAATAGGTTAAACTTTAAACAGTTTAACCTATTGGAAGAAATCAACAGTTTGTTTATTTCTTCAGATTATTAAAATTTAATACATTGATTTTCTTTACTTTTGGTAGCTGTTCACTTTTAATTCAGTAGTTTGAATGGATATATCAATTGATTTTTTTTTTTTTTTTTAGGTTCACCCTGAGCGTAACCTTAGTGTGTGGAGAGGAACGATGGGCATGGGGACGCCTGCTGGAGAAGCTGCAGCTGGCCATCTCAGAAAGGCCACAGGATCTGGCTGAATTAAATGTCACCGAGTGGACTCTGGCCCAGCTGAAGCTCAAGTTTAACCTTTAGAGTATTCACTCTGAAATAGTACAGATGTTCATGTCTTATTTGCAATATTTATGTTATGTACTTAAGAAGATGTTGCTGGAGTAGTTGGTAAGTTGTAACTTTTTTATGGATTTTCATCCCTATGAAATGAAGAGCTTTTCTGATTACCGTCAATTAATTTTGCTAGCAGTGAAAGGATGATCATATGTGGAATGGTACAGTATCTATTTATAACAGTTCATTTGTGTATGTAGTGTTTTGAAGGATAATGATATCTAGTACAGTCGAAGCTCAAAAACCTAGATGTCAAAGTTAATTTTATTTTTCAATAACTTGTAACATGTAGGGTCAGTTTGTAAGTTTGCTTTCCCTTAATTCTTTGCATATACAGTACATGCTTTTCTTGGTACACATTTTGTCAGTTTGTTGATCTGCTTTGTACCAAAAGACTCAGACTCTATAGATTATACAAATGTGAGATCTTGAAATTTAAAAGTACCTTCCAAGATAAAATAAAAAGTATATGCTTTAAGGATTTTGTAAAAAAAAACAAAAAAACAAACAAAAAGGAAGGGGGAGGAAATGCAAGAATGTTGCAAACACTAAGCAAAGAATGGGTATGTGAATCCGAGCTGAGTGATGTATTATTAGAAGTCCATTGATTTACAAAAGGAAGGAAGGGGGATTTATATAAACACGCAGAATCTACTAACATTTGCAGCAACACACTTTTTGTTATTGCATTCTGATTTTCAGATTTTTGAACTTTGACTGTAAGATCTTGGTTTTCTTATTTTTATAAGCTTTATGTTTGAGAAATAACATCATTGGAAGATAGTCTGAACAGTGACTTTTTCTACAAGATTGAATGTGTGAATGTTATTTATAGGGGAAATAATTCATTGCATTTTCATGTTCTCATACAAGCTGAGGCTATATTCATATGTGTTTTGTCCTGTTATATATTTTGTTGCATTTCTTGTTACGAAACTTTACCAATAATCAGACCTTGGATTTTCATGCAGGGAAACTGACCTACATGCATAAGTAGTTCGCAAGAAGTTTTACTAATCAGATTATTATATAACTGTATATACACTAAAAATTCATGCAATTTTGGTCTATTCTGTAGCAGGTATAATTTGAACATGAACACAAGTGAAATCTGAAAAGAATAAAAGGTATGTGAAATCAGGTATACCTATAATAATTACTGTCATGTAATATCAAAGATACCTATCATTAATAGAAGTCATGTAAAACTTAGATATAACAACCATTAGGTACATGCCATCAGGCAGAAAAAACATAAGCTTGTCTTTTTGGTGAAGTTTCTCACCAGAACATGGTAGTGTTTCTTTTAAACAGCAATAATAGAAAGAGATTGGATTCAGTTCTGATTAACACTGCTGGAGAATGTTTTTACAGCTTAGGGATAAAAGCCAATTTTCACATTGGTAGAGAAGGATGTTCATATCAGAATTTATCTGACTTTAGGACCCAAAGGCTTAGGGCACATAGGAATAAAGGCCAAAGAAAAAATCATATGAATGGTTATAAGGGCTATCCTATCAACCCTGACAGTTAAACAAACATTATTTCTACCACCATTGTAAGTGCAGTATAGCTATTGTAAAAGAGCAAACTAAGGGATAAACTCATGTTATGTATGAGATATCAAGATATGACATGATTAACTACAGAGGTAAACTGCAAACAATTTGCCTTCACACAAACCCTTTACCAATATGAGAATCATATGCCTGTAAATCTGTGTAAAAAATTCCTCCAAGTTAGTTGTCTTGAGAAAGTTGAGAAAATATTGCTGCCATTGCTACTACTTGTGTCAGTTTCTCAGTCACATGCTTGGAAAGTCATGGTTAAGATGTAGATTTCTTTATAAACAGCCATTATATTCATGTCCTTTTGATGGTTGGTCATTGTTTATATTTCATACTGTGTATGAGATTTGGCCCAATCGTCCATCTTTTACATATCTTTCACCTTGAAGTATTTTTGAGTATGGTGTTCATCTTCATCACACTGGAAATCCATTGTTCTCTCCTTTCTCATTCTCACTCTGCCTGTTATGTATATTAGCTGCCATGTATAATAACAGATCCTTTGGTAATTTTTCTATTTTTGTGTTCAATACTGTGATCATTTCCATGTTTAGTGGGATATTTTGATATCAAAGAAAAAAATAATAATGTCTGAAACAAATTCATTAATTAACAATAGCCAGGACCTGTTAAAAACTTTTCATACCCTTGCTACACCTCATGTGATGAAATCATATATTTTGGCAGTATTACACATAGTTATTTTTCTTAAAGCAGTGTAAATGTGACTCATGGGTAGACAGTACCAAAGAGCATTACATTATGAGGGTGACAGGCTGTAGGGATTTTGATGGTATTGCAAATCTGATGATGAATAAGTAATATTAAGTAGAATTTCACTAAAGAGTTCTGGCTTCCATAGCATTTAATTTTAATGCATATTAGCATAGGTTGATAATAGCTAAATGTTGTGAATGATACAGCCCATATAATACCATCTAGTACTCAGAATGGGATATGTATATTTGTTTCCCCATTGCACAAGTTAAAGACCATGGTCTCACCAAGACATTTTGCTTTATAGATGAAAGATGAAACTGCCTTGCACTTCTTCCATTGTTATCACACATGACCCTAAAGCAAGACAAAATGGTCCAGCATTCAAATGATTTGTTGATTATTTGAGTGGAGGAAACCAAAACTTGTTCAAAGACTCGTAATTTATGTGGGAAATAATGATAAAATGACAGCACTTTAGTTATAAATACCTTCTCAAAGTTTAGTAACATCTTAACAAGAGGTTTCATATGTAATGCCTGCTTCTTGCAATTTCAAAAACTGTTCTTATGTTTTTTATAATCACTTCTGGCTTTGCTTAATAGCAAAATAACCACAAATGTCAGTGGTTTATTTCTTATTATGAGGATAATTGTATATTCTTTTATTTTTTTATCATATGATGGCAGAATAACCACAAGGTGCAGTGGCTCATTTTCTTTTATTATGTGGATAATTGTAATTTATTTGGTTTCTTTTTCATATTGATATCACCCCACATTTTTCATCAATATGTAAATTATTGAAGATTGCCTTTGTAATGCCAGTTACTTTGTTCAACAGTAAATTTCTAATATCACTTCTGTGCCAGTTACATATAGACCCAGTCTGAAATTGTCTTTTTAATATTTATTTTAGTCTAATTCTGTTTTCCAGGATGTCAGAAAATTACATTTTTCAATCTAATGCATGTAACTTTTTTCATACTGATCACAAGACACATTTCTTGTTTTTGGTGTCATTTCGGT
>NC_061838.1:2525712-2528212 GCF_019202785.1 Penaeus chinensis | reverse complement strand
GAACTACTACAGATACAGCAACTACTATCATAACTGAACCTAATACAACTAAAATTACAACAACCACTATTACACTGGCATCACTACTATTACTGCTACTACTAAAAACACGCACAACCGACTTCTCTAGGTCTCTCACTCACACCCACGCACGCTTTCCCATCGTGAGAGTATTGCTTCTTAGCCAGGGACTTTTTCACGGGGCTTTAGGTTGGGAAAGACCAATCAATACCGCTGGTCTTCGGAGGCCTTTCAAGCCAGCATACTGATGACTTGCTTACCCGTTTGTCTTGCCACCGCCCGCGTCTTGTACTTCCTGAAGCTGTTCTCGACGACCCCGCGTCCTTTTTCTTGATATTTATAAAAGATGGGCATTATGTTGTAAATTGCGACGGTCTCTCTCTCTCTCTCTCTCTCTCTCTCTCTCTCTCTCTCTCTCTCTCTCTCTCTCTCTCTCTCTCTCTCTCTCTCTCTCTCTCTCTCTCTCTCTCTCTCTCCCCTCTCTCTCTTGTATAAGTCTGTGTAACTAAGATAACCAGTCCTAATTTTGTGAACAAGACAAATTTTCCTTCATGTTAACACCATGGGCCTCACCTATAACTGACCGACAATTCCGGTAATTTTGTAGCAAATGGCACAAATTGTATGTTAGAAAGAGAATGTCATAATTAACATTACCGATAAAGTATGCTTCTGCAAATGGAGGGTATCAAACTGTTTTTTTTTCTACGATTTTAAAATATGGCGGCTATAGTAAATGTGAAAAAAACTAAAATGCCAACAAAATTATGGACCTTTAATAGAATGTCATGTCAACTCATCCGGTGAAAGAAAAATACAGCGTGGCATCTTTAGTCGGGCTCGGTAACTGCTCAGTTTCGAAAAAAATAGGAGGTTCTCGATGGATTATTATATGTAATAGAAATGTGGAGAATACAGGTTATAACCATGATGTATATAGATAGGTAAATGGATACCTATGAAAATATTAGAAAGAAAAGACGAGAATATATATGTGTATAAATATCACTGCAAAATAAGCCTTATTTATATTATATAATTTATTTAGAAGACATATTGCCGATCAATCCGGTGAAGAATCCGTTGTTGCGAGTCCCAGCACGGTGCCATTTCCTTTCTCCTGGTGAGCCGGTATGTTTTTCTATGGCCGCGTTGTTATTACTCTTCTTTGGGGATAACTATGCGAGCCTCGCTTCGAGTTTTTTAATAAAACGGCCGGGAGAGTTTGATGCGTCTCAGGCGTACTCTTTAAAACTCGTATATGATAACCTTCTATCTCCTGATTCTCTCTCTCTCTCTCTCTCTCTCTCTCTCTCTCTCTCTCTCTCTCTCTCTCGTACTTTGTCTCCCACTAAATTTATATCAATGTTTCTACCTATACTTATGTGCTTGATATTAACAACACTCTCCCTACACATAATAACAACGTTAATGATTGCAATGATCACAGTGGGAATAAAAAACGTGTTGTGGCATAAATATAATGAACTGTATATAATAATATTTACTATGATAATACCATAGAGAATAATATAGAGAACAGCAATAAAATTGATGATACAACAATATTGCAATTGTAATAAAAGTTATTACTAATACACACACAGACACACACACACACACACACACACACACACACATATATATATATATATATATATATATATATAAATATGTATATATACATATGTATATATATAAATATGTATATATACATATGTATATATATATATATATATATATATATATATATACACACATACCTACCTATCTACACACACACACACACACAGACACACACACACACACACACACACACACACATATATATATATATATATATATATATATATATATACATATATATGTATGTACATACACACACATACGATATATGTATATATATGTATATCTATCTATCTATCTATCTATATATATGTGTGTGTGTGTGTGTGTGTGTGTGTGATTATATATATGTATACATATATGTATTTATATAAATAAAGAGAAAGAGAGATATATGTATATGACAACCACCACTTACAGACCTTTCATAAATATAACGAAAGAAGGGATTTTTTTCCAATAATCTCTCCACTGAAAAATCCCTATCCTCTATCATCTCCCGGAAACAGACGACCTTATCTGCTCCTGGCCAGTGAGTGGTTGAATGAAATTTTCCGGACCGCTGTTAGCAACTCCCAAATTCGGTCTCTCGGTCTTGAAACCCAGCCTGACACTGACGTCCATTACCGCGTATGTCATGGGATGCTTAAGTGGTTTGTAAAGGAGAGATGCTTTGGGAGAAGCTAAGAGGGTCATCGGGTCACAGTCTGTTTGTGCCGAAAGAGCTGCCGGCGAACGCTAATGGCCCTGTATTTCGCGAGGGAGCAATGGCAGCGCGCAGGCAAATCGTGCGGTGTAGGCGTGAAGGGATCATACACACACACACGCATACACATGGACGCACATACATACA
>NC_061838.1:2520712-2523212 GCF_019202785.1 Penaeus chinensis | reverse complement strand
TGTGTGTGAGTGTGTGTGTGTGTGTGTGTGTGTGTGTGTATACGAGTATCTATCTGTGTATTTATCTATCTATCTATCCCCAACTCATTTACACACCTCACAACAAAGATGCAAGTGTAAGAGACAAAGAAAAGAAAAGAAAAAAATAGAAATCCCATGGCGAATTTTATCCACTGAAATAAACTACCGGGCGCCTCTCCATGTCTGCAGCGGACAGACTCGACCCCGCAGGAAAGTGTTTAAAGGCCTGACCTCACTGCTCAACGCGGCCGGAACCAACGGACCGTTTTCGAGTTATCGGCAGGAAACTGTTTTACAAGTTGCGGTGCCGCCATCTTTTTTATACCTTTTTGTTGGAATGCAGTGGCTGATAGATCCTTTAGGCAAGGGAAGTTAGGTCGAACTTAACGTACTGTTTTTTTTTTTTTCTTATTTTTAACCTTTGAGAAATACGTATATTTTAAATGTATTTTTGTATTGTTACGGTTGGATAGTTATAAGTTATCTTTTTTACATCTTGATTCACTTACCCCTTGTCTTAAATACCTTACTACAGAATCTTGTCTTATTTTACGAATAACAATCAAACTAACGAAATGAGGATACGACACACGCTGGGATTCGCAAAAAAAAAAAAAAAAAAGATAAAAAAAAGATAAAGGTTTACTACCGGATAAAAAAAGTTCCACAAATAGCTTCCCTCTTCTCCCTGATACTGCACTCAGGCCTCAAGTAGGTCTTAGCCTATCTGTCTCTCCAGGTAATCTCTGGGCCGCGACGTAAAAGGTTCGTCCGACGATAACCCAAAAGTGACGTCGTGTTCCCCTGTTTTTTTCCCCCGAGCCGGGCGGGAGGGGGGAGGGAGGGAGGGTTGCGGGGTCCCGGATGGAGGCAGGAGGTGAGGGTGGTGGTAGGGGTGAGGGTGGGGATGGGTGGTGGGGTGTCAGGTATCGGCGACATTCGATCAGTTTCGGTGAATTTCTATATTTCGCTTTGCAATGCCGTTTCTCCGGGCCGATGCTTGAGAAAATGAAGGAACAGTACGCGGGCGTCCGCACACACACATGCATACAAACATATACACAATCATATGTATATATGAGTGTGTGTGTGTGTTTGTGTGTGTATGTGTGTGTGTATATATATGTAAATATATATATATATATATATATATATATATATATACACATATATACACACATACGTTCATAAACACACACACACATATATATGTACATATATACATATATACATATACAAACATACGTACATATATATATATATATATATATATATATATGTGTGTGTGTGTGTGTGTGTGTGTGTGTGTGTGTGTGTGTGTGTGTATGTATGTATGTATGTATGTGTGTGCGTACATGAAAAAAGATATATATATGTACATGAAAAAAATATATATATATATACATACACACATATATATGTTTATATATGTATATATCTATTTATTTATTCATTTGTTTTTTTTTATTTATATATTTATTCATTTACCCATCAATTCATTTATATATGATTCGTTCATATATATATATATTTTTTTCTTTTTCTTTTTTCTTTTTTTTTTCTTTTTTTCTATTTTAGGTTTTATTCATTCAGTTGCTTTAGAATACGAAACAGTAGCTTTGTGCTTCACATTCTATGTACTGGAGGAATGTAGACTGAGAAATGTATTTCGCTTCCTTGGAATTTCTTTTCTGAGTCGTTGCTTTTCTAAATATCTTTCATTTTTCTCTCGTTTTTCAACTTGTTACATCATCAGTTCCTCTGTTATTTTTAAGAGGCTAAGTACAACATAAAAACAAATACATAACTAACGAATTAACTGAATAAAGAATATAAACCAAGAACTTTTGTTAACGAAGATCTGCGCCAGAATCTTTAAAAAACGAAAATATTCGAAACTAAAACATCCATGTGATATATTACGAAACAGACCCGAAACCTCTGCATAAGCTCGGTACCTGCTGGGGATATCAGACCCATAAAGGACAGGATGTTTTGTTCAGATTCTACAGACGTCTGGGGAAATGTTTTTGAATACGGTACACTTTATCCAGAGACGAGGGGAGGTGTTAGAAAACAACTCTTTCTCTCTGTCTCTGTCTCTGCCTGTCTGTCTGTTTGTTTCTGTCTCTGTCTGTCTGTCTGTCTGTCTGTCTGTCTGTTTCTCTCTCTTTCCCCCATACCTAGTTGTATATCTGTCTTTGTTTCTCTATTATGGCATAAACACACAACTACAAGTATATATTTATATATATCTACGTTCTCTCTCTCTCTCTCTCTCTCTCTCTCTCTCTCTCTCTCTCTCTCTATTCTTTATCAATGTATGAATGTTTTCTTCTATGTTTCATCCTCTGTTCTCTACCGTCGATCTTTATTCTTCTTCCCTCTCCCTCTTCTACTCCTTTTTTATTCTCTTCTTTCTATTTCATTATTCTATCTCTGTCTCTTCAACCATTGCTTAATTCTTCTTCTTCCTTCA
>NC_061838.1:2493212-2495712 GCF_019202785.1 Penaeus chinensis | reverse complement strand
ATAGACATAGGCAGCGAGACAGACAGACATGCAGAGAAAGAAAGAGAAAGAGAACCGTATGAGACCGTAGAGTGAGTAAGAGCAAGTTCACCCTATTAACTTCCCCACAAGATCGTATGCACGCATCTTCTAGTGTTAATATCCATCTTGGTTAATATCCGTATGAAATTCGGGCCCAACAGCCGTCTCCCTCAGCGCGACTTCCAAAACCCGGCCTCGCGGACCCACGCCTGCGCTCTCCCGTTATTGCGTTGCCGTGGTAGTTATCCGGTAATTGTTGTTGGGTTCCCCTTCCTTCCACTCGCCCTGCACCCTCCCTCTTTGCCCCCTCCCCTTGCCCTTTCCCTCGCTTCTCCTATTTTCAGTTCTTCTCCCTTTTGCTTCTCCCTTCCCCTCTAGCCCTCCTTTCGTCTCTTTTCCCCTTTCGTCCTCTTTCTTCTTAATATTTTCTCTTCTTCTCTTCTCCTTTCATTCCCCGTTCCCTTATCTCCCTTCTCCGTTTCTCCTTCCTGCCTCTCTCTCTCCTCTTATGCCGACTCTCCCCCTCTCTCCTCTTCCTCTCATTCTCCATTCTCTAGTTCTCCTTCCTCCCCTCCCCTCCTCATCTGCCTACCTTCTCCCTTTCCTCTCTTCCTCCCCCACCCATTCCCCTTCCTCCCCCCCCTCCTCACATCTCTACCTTCTCCCTTTCCTCTCTTCCTCCCCCACCCATTCCCCTTCCTCCCCTCCCCTCCTCATCTGCCTACCTTCTCCCTTTCCTCTCTTCCTCCCCCATTCCCCTTCCTCCGTTCCTCCATGCAATATTGATAATTCGTCCAGACTTAATCAAGGGAGTAATTATGCGCCAGCACAACGGACCAAGAAAGTGAGTCACGCAGTAACCGAACGCGGGTTATCCGATTGACCTTGTGTCGGACAGGGTGAAGGAGAGAGGGAGGGAGGGAGAGAAGGGGGGAGGGATTGAGAGAGGGAGTGAGGGAGGGAGGGAGGGAAGGAGGGAGGGACGGAGGGAGGGCGGGAGAGAAGGAGGGAGAGAAGGGGGGAGAGATTGAGGGAGGGAATGAGGGAGGGAGAAAGGGAGGGATTGAGGGAGGGAATGAGGGAGTGAGAAAGAGAGGGAAGGAGGGAGGGATTGAGGGAGGGAGTGAGGGAGGGAGGGAGGGAGGGAGGGAGGGAGGGAGGGAGAGAGGGAGAGAGGGAGAGAGAGAGAGAGAGAGAGAGAGAGAGAGAGAGAGAGAGAGAGAGAGAGAGAGGGGGGGGGGGAGAGGGAGGGAGGGAGAAAGAGAAAGAGAAAGAGAAAGAAGAGAAAGAGAAAGAGAAAAAGAAAGAAGAGAAAGAGAAAGAGAAAGAGAGAGAGAGAGAGAGAGAGAGAGAGAGAGAGAGAGAGAGAGAGAGAGAGAGAGAGAGGGAGGGAGGGAGGGAGGGAGGGAGGGAGGGAGGGAGAAAGAGAAAGAAAAAGAGAAAGAAGAGAAAGAGAAAGAGAAAGAGAAAGAGAAAGAGAAAGAAGAGAAAGAGAAAGAGAAAGTGAAAGAGAGAGAGAGAGAGAGACAGAGAGAGAGAGAGAGAGAGAGAGAGAGAGAGAGAGAGAGAGAGAGAGAGAGAGAGAGAGAGAGAGAGAGAGAGAGAGAGAGAGAGAGAGAGAGAGAGGAATAGCGAGTGAGAGAGAAAAAGGAAAAAACAAAACGGCACTAATAACAAACGTAAGATTCACGTTGGAGGGAAGAATCCAAGAGCTGCATTTTGTGTCAGTTTACCCTCCCTCCCCCACCATCACGCCTGCGGGAAGAAAACGAGCCTAAAAATAATAACGAGAAATACATTGTTGTTGTCCGCCGCGCTCTGACTATTATATCCTTCAACTCAAAACGAATAATTTCAAAGTCATCATCCTAACCTTTGTCCGTGCAAAAAAAAAAAAAAAAAAGAGAAAAAATGAGGAAAAAAAAGAGAGAAAAAAAAACAACAACAAACACAAGAACAGAGAATCTAGAATTTGTTAGGATTAATTAACTAATGGAATGGCAAGGCGAGCCAAGGCGCTTTTATCCTTCCCATCCCTCGTTCTCTATCACCCGCCCTCTGTCTTCCTCCTTTCACTTGCCTCTTTCCTTTTGGCTTTTGGTTCTTCTCACACCTTTTATCCTTCCATTTGCTGTGTTTCGGGGCCGTTGATCGCGGTTGGTTTCGTTTTTTCTTTTGAGGGGGGGGGGGGGGGTGAGTGGGTGTGTGTATGTTGGCTCCTTTCTGTCATTGTATTTAATAGGTTCTCGGCTTGGCTCTTATGTTTTTGTTTGTGTGTGGTTGTGTGTGGTTGTGTGTGTGTGTGTGTGTGTGTGTGTGTGTGTGTGTGTGTGTATGTGTGTGTGTGTGTGTGTGTGTGTGTGTGTGCGTGTGTGTGTGTGTGGAAAAAACACTCCACCGTGTTAATACAATGGTGGAAAAACCTAGAGTGCAATGTCTCATTTTCAATAAATAAGACATACACACAGGTGTGTGTGTA
>NC_061838.1:2443212-2450712 GCF_019202785.1 Penaeus chinensis | reverse complement strand
ACAGCCAGATATTTATGGATTTGTGTCTATGAATCTATCCTTTGCCAGTATACTTAATAACGAATAAGTGTGTGCATGCATTTGGATACATACATGCATTTTTAAACCTACATAAGTGTATATCCATATCTATTACACATTTACAACCACCATTCCTTGTATCTATCAATGAAACATTCCTCTGACGCAGCAGGCAACCAAGCATTCAAGCAAGCAGGCTGAGAACACCGCGTACGAAGAGGAAGGAGGAAGATATGGAGGAGGAGGAGGAAGAGAAGAAGAATAAGGGGGGTGGAGGAGATGGAGGAGGAGGAGGAGGAAGAGAAGAATAAGGAGGAGGAGGAGAAGGAAAAGGAGGAGGAAGACGAGGAGGAGGAGGAAGAGAAGAAGAATAAGGAGGAGGAGGAGGAAGAGAAGAAGAATAAGGAGGAGGAGGAGGAAGAGGAGGAGCAGGAGGAAGTGGAGGAGGAAGAGGTGGGAGAGGAGGAGGAGGAGGAGGAGGAGGAGGTGTAGGAGGAGGAGGTGGGAGAGGAGGAGGAGGAGGTGGGAGAGGAGGAGGAGGAGGAGGAGGAGGAGGAGGAGGGAGAGGGGAGGTGGATATGGATGAGGATGAGAAGAAGTAGGACAAGAAAAAGAATGAGGAGGATATGGAGGAGGAGGAGGGGGAGGAGGAGGTCGCTCGCCTGACGCATATAAATTCGTGGGTTGATTGGCGCCAAGCCTTCGCGCCCCCTCGCCACGGCTTAGGAAATTAGAAGTTTGTTTGTGTTCTATTAGGGTTGATGTATAGAAAATGGAATGTTTTTCCTGTTGCTTATCTCAGGGGAGACCTTAATTAGTACCGAGTTTATTTCTAATTAACAAACGAGAGATAACAGGTTGCTCACTCAACTATTATTATTATCTTTTTTTTTTATTGTGTGGGGGTTTACGTATTTTGTAATTACGTATTTATAAACTGATATATATATATATATATATATATATATTTTACAATCATTCGTATAGTTTTCCGAATGTCTTCCCTGTTATCGTACCCGAAATAGAACAAAACCCGTGGTGTGTGCAGATTAGTTCAATTTTGTTTTGTAACCAACATCACAAAAACACATTTATGATGCACATCCAAAATATCCACACACACACACACACACACACACACACACACATTAACACCAACATACAGTCCAGTCCCAGCTTTCACTTGCTCTTTTTTTCGCCTCATGTTCTTTTTCTTCTCTTTTTTTCTTTTCTTTTTCTGAATACCCTTTCATCCCTCCTAAACATTGCATAGAGGGCGCGCTCAGCATCCGCCAGAGATCTTTTTATAGCGTGTGAGTTTGCAGATTTTTTTATCGTCTGATATCTAGCACATCTGATGCCCTGGCTATGTGGAAGGCTAAGGATTTAAAGGTCTTAACGTAAAAAATATAAAAAATATACCACGGTTGTTTGCTTCCTCAGCTGAGATTCAGTGATTTTTTTTTATCTGTCTCTATAAGATATGTCCCTTTCCATGGATATTAAATTATAATCATTATTACCATATTTATTACTACTATAATCAACTTATTTGGCGTACAATTTTATAATTATCCGAATAAATTGTCCATCATTATTCCCTCCGAGATAGGTAAACACACACACCCCAAAAAAAAAAATCCTCTTGTGTATATGCTAAACGAGATCTAACTTCCTTACGGACACCGCCTTCGGGATACCTTGTGCACGCCTCGGCAGTCACTATAATGCCACATTGTCCTAAAGAATGGTGATGAAACTTTACTACAGTATTTTCGCATTTCCGTTTATGCTCTTGTGGCTTGGGGGCGTAGCTGAGACGCACGTTCTTAGGTTAGGTTATCTGGACCGTTGGATTTGCCTCTCCTTTTCTTTGTAAAGGGAATGGGTTGGTTAAATGTTTTATAAATGTTATTGTGTCCAGCGAAATGTTTAGCTTTTATTGTATTGTAAAAAGATGTTTCTAGCTTTGCCGAGATTATTAAGAATGAGAAAATAATATTCTCTTTTTTCTTAAACAATAAACTCTTTTATACTTCACTATGATACTTCAATATATCTATTTCCTTGTCTATCTCGTTTTTATATACATCTATACGTATGAAAAAATAAAGAAAATAATAACCCCTTCACTGGTCTCAATTTAGGATCAGCATAACGTGACCCAGTTCTTGAAGAAATATTATTCGCACTCTCCCGCCACACTTCTCCTCAACACCACCAGGGCGGCGCTGCGAGGGTATAAAATTCCCGGAATTGGGCGCTAGCGACCGCAGATTCGCACAGATATTCATGAAGAAATATATGACGCACGTTTCTACGAATGTTGCCCTACGGCGGAGGAATATTTCCTGCTATTCGTAGTTCCTGGGCTGTTACTGTTTTTTTGTTTTTTTTTTGTCTGTTTGTTTGTTTTCTTTCCTTTTAGGATTTTTTTTTTCTTTTTGTAGATCAATGGTAAAATATAGTGGAGATTAATAGATTATAAACATATTACCCCATATTAAATATTTTTGCTTTCTTCTTGCTTTTTTTTTCCCTTTTCTGTGTTTATCTTTTCTTAATTCTATTTTTTTTTCTTCTCTTGATATTAATCCTCCTCTTTATCTTCCTTTCCTTCATCTTTCCTTCTTGCTCTCCTTCGTACCTACTTTCTCCCTGATCCTCTTCCCAATTCTTCAACTTCTCTTCTCTTCTCTCCATCTCTCCTTCGTCCTCCTTCTCCTCTTCCTCTGTCTTCCATCTTCCAGCCACTTCCTACCTCTCCCCTTCACTTCCTATTCTTTTTCCTTCTTTTTTTTCCATTCTTTCATCCCTCTCTTCCCCTCTCCTCATTCTATCATCTCCTTGCTTATCCTTCTTCTCTTTTTCCCCTTCCCACCTTTCTCTCTTCCCTCCTCCTTCATCACTTTTTCGTCCCATTTTCCTCTTCACTCATTCTTTCCCTTCCTCATGTTTCCATCACCTTCATCACCATCTTTTCCCCTCCCCCTTCCTTTATCTCTTCTCTCTACCCTCATCTTTCCCCACTTTTTCATCTACTTCTTCACCTCCCTCTTCATCCCTCTGTTTGCTTCCCCTCCCTCTCCACTCCTCTCTTCCCTCCATCTTCTTCCTCCTCCTTCTTTACACTCTTTTCCCTCCTTCCCTCCTCCTACATCACCCTTTTCTTTCTTCTGCTTTTCTGTCTCCTAACTCCTCCCTCCTTCCTTTCATATCCCTCCATCTCCCGCCTCTCCCCTCTCTCTCTCTTTTCTCCCTCTCCTCTCTTCATTCCATCTCCTTCCTCATCTTCTCCTTTCTGTTCCCTCTATCTCCCTCCATCCGTCTCCATCACTCTCTTCCCTTATCCTTCCCTCCTCCGCTCTCTACCGTCCATCTCCCTCCCTCTTTCTCTCCACCCTTCTCCTCCTCTCTCCTCTCCCATACTACCATCAACTTTTCCATCCCTCTATCTCCCTCTCCCTCTCCCTTTCTCTCCTCCTTTCTATTCCCTCCATTTCCTTTCCCCTCCCCTTCTCTCCTTCCATCTCCTTCTCTTTCTTTCTCATCTTTTCTATTCTCTCCATCCCCGCTCCTCTCCCTTTCTCTCATCCCTCCATCACCTTCTCTCTCTCTCTATCTCTTTTCTATTCCCTCCACCCCCCTCCCTCCCTCTCCCTTTTTCTACTCCCTCCATCTCCTTCTCTCTCTCTCTCTCTCCTCTTTTCTATTCCCTCCACCCCCCTCCCTCTCCCTTTCTGCCCCCCCACCCTCCCTCCTTCCCTACTGCAGTTCTTTTTTCTTCTTCCTCAGCTCACACGCACCTGCCGGCGTGTCTAAGACGTGTATCTGGTTTTAATTAAAGTCTCAGCGCGGGGAAACTTGGATAGTTTGAGATACTGGGATTATATTTTTGAGTGTGAGGAAATAACAGGGGTTCTACTTGCGCTCACGGCAGCTACCCTTGTAATATGTCATGGATGCGGGAAAGAAGTTAAAAATGAATTCATAACATGCATAACTTAAGCGTAATAGTAACAATAAAGATAAAAGCATCCATATCTCTTTCCTTTCTTTTCAACAACCGAAAGCTGCTTTCTCGTTTATCGATTATACATCAAATCGCTTGATCGTCGAATCGTGATATATGATTTTCAAAACGACGAACATTCTGGACGGATTCAAAATCTGCATCTTTCCTGCATCTGGATGGGATAACCGTGATATATCGTGGGGATTCGTTATCCTATTTGGAGAACGCTGATATAAGCCAGATAAACTGTGAGTGTTACACCCATTGCCTTCGGATTTTACGGTGCTGTTGGCATGCTGTTTACATAAGCCTATTCAGCATGTATAGGCCTACAATATCCGCTGTTTGTGCTTCTTCACGGAAAAAAATAAGAGCTTTTCATCATATAGATTGCGTGACTTTAGGTTGTCTCGTTTCCGCTTTGCTTTTATCTTATCTTTCCATCGTCTTTCCTCTATCTCCTTTTTTTTTCTTCGTCCTATTAATCATAACATGCAGCTTCAAACAACAGCCGAAGTAAAGGGAATTCGTACCTTAAAAGCAGCGCAAGTTCTTGCGAAACATTTACAAGCACTTTGGCGCCATCGACAAATTGCTCCCTGGGTTGCCATAGAGAAACCGTTAAAAAGCGCGGGAAAAAGCTGCAATGCCCACGTGGGAATTAGACAAAAATTAATGCCACCATTTTCTTGCACGTATGCTAGTAATGGTGATAATGGTGGTGACGATGGTGGTGATAGAAGTGATGATAATTACGTATTCAACGGTAATAATGACTTTTAACTTTATCAAAAACTTCAATAGTGAAGACAAGGCATGACATCAGCAATATTAGTCTAGTCAACACTAATTTCGATTCAACGAGCAGGAAGGTCTATTTCAATGATAGCTTAGTTGATGTTGACATTTATTGTCAATGCTGCTCATCTCAATTAGTAATATAATGCCTGAGTGACAATCTTAATGACAGCATTAAATTAGCAGCGCAAATGACAAGGATAATGTCATTGGTGAGAAGTGATGGTAATAATAACCTTGAAAGAACAAGAACATTACAAGAAATTATGATGAAAGTGTGTATGTATAGTACAAACGCTTGTATAAATATACAAACACATCGCCAGACAATTTATATATATATATATATATACACATATATATATATATATATACACATATATACACACATATCTATATACATATATATATATATACATATATATATATATATATATATATATATATATATATATATATATGTGTGTGTGTGTGTGTGTGTGTGTGTGTGTGTGTGTGTGTATACATTTATAAATAAATATATACATATGTAGATAGACGGATATAGATGGATAGAGAGATAGAGAGAACTTTATGGATATCTATCTGTGTTTGTGTCTGCGTGTGTATGTGTCTTTGTGTGCGTGTGAAGACATAAGGGACATGCACACACACACACACACACACGCCATTCGCGTCAGGCGAGAGACGAAGTCAGCAACATCAATATCCGCCATGACCTCGAAGGCTCGATACAACAAGCCAGACGCGCATAAAGCCCCTGTGCATCTTTCACACACAAAAAAAGTTTTTGAACTAGCCAGTCAAGTGATAGTATTTTGCAAAGGTAAGGAGCTGTATTGGGCAAGAGAGAAAGGAAAACGACTCCATTGTCTCGTAAACTTGGCGGGGCTAAACCCTGATGTCAGCGAAGTCAGCCTCCTTATGGCCGGCTCAAATTCCGCGCCAACTCGAATGCGGATCTTTTATTTGATACACGAACTGGGCTCCTCTCCGCTCATACTCGAATGCTGATTGTTCATTTCCCGGTTTTGTTTTCTTGTTTTGTTTATTGTTTATCTGTTTATTTGTTTGTTTGTGTGTTGTTTTAGGTGTCGGGGGTGAGGGTTAGGATAAGGTTGAGCTTTAGTAATAATGAAGGAGAGACGGAGAGAGAAAAGAATAAGGAAAGGAACGGAGTGTGGGATATATGTATATATATAGACAAGTAGATATCGACATATATGTATATATGTACGTATATATATACATACATAAATATATATATATATATATGTATATATACATACGCATATTTACATCTATATATCTATGTCTGTATCTAATTTATCTATCTATCTATATATATATATCTCTGTATATCCATATACACATACATTTATGTCTCTCTCTCTCTCTCTCTATATATATATATATGTGGGGTTCGCACGCGCGCGCGCGCGCGTGTGTGTGTGCATTGTATGTATATGTGTGCATTGTATGTATGTGTGTGTGTGCATTGTATGTATGTGTGTGTGTATTGCATGTATGTTTGTGAGTGCATTGTATGTATGTATGTATGTTTGTATGTGTGTGTGTGTGTGTGTGTGTGTGTGTGTGTGTGTGTGTGTGTGCATGGTATGTATGTGTGTATGTGCGCATGCGCGTGTGTGTATGTGCGTGTGCGTGTGCGTGCCAGAGGAAATTTGCATTCGCAGCCGCATGTCTTTTGGGAAATCCTGTCGCTTCCTGACGGAGGAGGCGAAGCATGCCGTTTCTCTAAACCTCTAAGCGATGACTGGCCGCTTTGCCCTTGTTGCCAGGGTCTATTCGGTCCAAAACTGTTGCAGTAAAACGATTGGAAAAAAGGAGACGCTTAGCCGGTTCTACTTTTTTCCGGACCAAAGCTGCGCTGGGGAGGCCGATGATGATTGGATAAATGCAGCGTATCCGAATAATATCGCGGTAATTGTCAGTCATCAATTAATTATCCTCACCTACATGTCATCACCAGTCACCATTCATCATCAACCTGTCCGTCTTCGCTGCATGAAAAAAAAGAGAAAATAGACTCACATAGCATGATATTTCATGATTTAAAATGGAAGACAAGCGAAGGAGCAGTTAGCGTGGAAAACAGAAATTAAAATGGTTTGTTGATCCGTAGGCTAGTTAACCTGGAATGAACAGCTGTTTGGTATGAAGGCAATTTCAATTTCACTGAATTGCAGACTTTGTAATTAATTAATTCCTTTGACATCGATCTGTTCTCTATTTTTTGACTGTCTGGATTCGTAGCAATCTGGGTCGGTTGCTGGCTAAAAGGAGTGCCTTCAGCGATGAGATTTTGTTTCGTCGGCAAAAGGTTAAAAAGGATGTAGGTACAGCCCCTCGCCTACAAACTTCGGAATAAGGTCAGGTGTAACTTGGGTCTTGAAAAGCTCGAAGTCATCGGGGACTCACGGAGTTTTGATTGAGTTTTACTGGAACTATGATACTTCGTCTCAGGTAATAACTTTCAATGTCATACGTGATTTCTGGGACTAGTCCGTACCCATTTTTTTTTTTTTTAATGTATTTTCAAAATTAACATTTGTGTAAGTGTCTTGTGTTATCGATAGATAAGAATCATGCACTCATAAAATTAGACGCACGCACAAACACACATACGTAATGTGTACGTACTG
>NC_061838.1:2433212-2438212 GCF_019202785.1 Penaeus chinensis | reverse complement strand
GGGCGTACAGGTGTGGGAGATGGGGGGGCACAGGTGAGGAGAGGGGGGTTAAATGTGGAGGGAGATAGGGGTACAGGTGAGGTGATGGGGTAAAGGTGGAGGGGAGTTTGGGGGGTACAGGTGAGGAGATGAAGGGGTTACAGGTGAGGGTGGTGCAGGGGGTGCAAGTGAGGGAGATGGGGGAAGTACAGGAGAGGGAGATGGGGGGTTCATGTGAGGGAGATGGGGGGGGGGATGCATGTGAGGAAGGTGGGGGGGATACAGGTGAGGGGGGTAGAGGGGGTGCAGGTGAGGGGGATGAATGGTTACAGGTGAGGGAGATGGAGGTACAGGTGAGGGTGGTGGTGGAGGGAAGAGATTTGAGAGGGGAATTGAGGAAGATATTGAGGAGATAGTGATGAAGGTGGAGGTGAGGGAAGTGGTGGTGGTGGAGGAGGTGGGGGGAGATGGTGGAGGAGGAGGGGGAGGTGGGGGAGGGAAGAGAGGGTTGAAGGTTGTGATTCTATGGAAGAGAAAGCAGAAAAACGGAAGAGGGGAAATAAGAATGGTGGTGATAATGATGATAGTGATGATGATAGTGAGCATTGATGATGATGATAATGAAAAGAAGAAGGGAGAAAGAAGAAATGGAGAAAGAGAAGAATCAAAGGAAAAAGAAAAGAAGGACGGGAAGGAAGCGTCGTAAGTTATAAACGTCTCTGATTTTATGATCTGTGTCTCTGTTAAATTTCTCCGTAGCTCCTGTCTCTTTTTTTTAACGGCCTCATACATTCTGGTTTACTAACCTGATTTAGAGACATCTATACCTTTTTTTAAATTTTTCTAGAAGGTAACGAGAGAGCTCACAGGAAATCCGCTTTGGCTAGAGCTCTCCCACCCACCCTATCTTCCCCGCCCCCCCCTCCCCCTCCCTATGAGACCCTACACGCCCCTGGTTTTGTTTACGTCTGAATGAAAATTGTTATATGCGGGTAAGAACGTTCCTAGAAGTGGCTTGTGTAGATTGGTTAGTTTAACTGAATCGTTTTTTTTCACTCTTTTCCATTTCCTTTTTTCTTTTTTTTTGGGGGGGGGGTATGTCAGTCAGTCCGTCGGGAGTCGTCATTGCCATGCACCGTGTCATGTCCTTTGTGCTGAGTGCCATACGGAATCGTAATTAGGTAAAAAAAAAAAAAAAAAAAAAAAAGGACACGTACTGCAATCTAGAGTTATGGTTCTTCTAGATTCTTAGAGTTAACTGGTCATTAGGGAACAGGATGTAGATATGTAAATATGAAATAATGCATGTGCGTGTGCCATCACAGAGAGCGATGATATCAGTGAGGATTGTAGTACTGTAACTTAATTACGGACTTCAATCACCACTCCCTATCGGCTTGATAACATCCGTCCGAATGAAAATCACTGTCACTCATTAACTCAAATTCCTTCAGCCAATAGGAGCGAAATTGGCTGCAAAAGAGAAGCAGCCAATTAGAGCTCAGCGCGGGAAAATCGAAAAGATCGATTCCCCTTGAACAGAAACCGTTACTTTCTGGTATATAACGAGATCATGGTGCTCAGAATCCGGCAAAGTGTTATCATCGTGTATTTCTGGAATTGGGAATACTCTGTTCTAGGAAGAAGAGGTATAAACATATCAATGATGGTAATATTCATGAGAGGAGACATGGCACAATTTGAACTATATTGAGTGAGAGGTGTACTCAACAATTGGAAAATGAGGTGTATTCTGCCCATCTCAGATGTGAATGATTTAAACAAGACAGTGATTTAAAGTATTTAGACTCCAGGTCTAATGCGAGTAAAGAAATATGAAATAAAAATAGAGAAGATTTCCGAACATGTGAAATAGGACAAAGTTTAAACTACTTTAGATTTAAAATTTATTTAGACTGTGTACGAAGAAATTCCTTTTTAAAAAATATAGCTGCAGGTGAACAGCGTTCACTTCGTCCTCATAAAAGAAACTTTGCTAAAGTGACGAAGAAAATATTGCAAGTGGCGGAGGCAGCGTGCGGAGGCGGAAGAGAAAGGGGAGGCCAGGCTTTTCTTATGAATCCGGAATGGCTAACGACATCCTAATTAATGTTTGCGAAAAGTCCAACTCTAATTTTCGTCTGAGATCTCTTTAAGGGGCGGGGGAGGGTAGGGGGAGAGGAGGGAGAAGAGGGAAGGAAAGGTGAGTCGGAGGCCGTCAGGTCACGTGACTCTTGTGACCTCTGACCGTAAGAGCCTTGAGTGATTGCTGCGTTGTACTTTCTATAATTTGCCTGTCTGTTTGACTTTCATTATGACTCTCTCTCTCTCTCTTCTCTCTCTCTCTCTCTCTCTCTCTCTCTCTCTCTCTCTCTCTCTCTCTCTCTCTCTCTCTCTCTCTCTCTCTCTCTCTCTCTCTCTCTCTCCTCTCTCTCCTCTCTCTCCTCTCTCTCCCCTCTCTCCCCTCTCTCCTCTCTCTCCTCTCTCTCTCTCCTCTCTATCCTCTCTCTCTCTCTCTCTCTCTCTCTCTCTCTCTCTCTCTCTCTCTCTCTCTCTCTCTCTCTCTCTCTCTCTCTCTCTCTCTCCTCTCTCTCCTCTCTCTCCTCTCTCTCCCCTCTCTCCCCTCTCTCCTCTCTCTCTCTCTCCTCTCTCTCCTCTCTCTCTCTCTCTCTCTCTCTCTCTCTCTCTCTCTCTCTCTCTCTCTCTCTCTCTCTCTCTCTCTCTCTCTCTCTCTCACTCTCTCTCTCTCTCTCTCTCTCTTTTCTCCCTCCCTCCCACCTTCTACTCATCCTCCTTCATCCTCCTCCCTTCCCTCTCCCTCTCCTCCCGCCTCCCTCCCTCCCTACCCCTTTCCCCCCCTCTCTCTCTCCCTCCTTCCCTCCCTCCCACCCTTCCTTCTTTCCTTCCTTTCTCTCTCCCTGTCTCCCTCTATCTTTCCTTCTCTCCCTCTCCTCATCCCTCCCACGCTCCCTGTCTATCTATCTCTCTATCTATCAGTCTGTCTCTATCTATCGCATGCATGTTTCACCTCTTGAGAAGATACTGTGACCTTTGTTTTTTCCTATTGTCTCGTCTCATTTTCTTCGATAAATCTCCGCCACTGCAGTCATCTTGACCTACTTCCTACTCCTCGACTTTATTCGCATTTCCCTCCTTACTCCTCCTCCTCCTTCTTCTTGTTCTTGTTCTCTTTCTCCTTCTTCTCCTTCTTTTCTTCTTCTTTTTCTTCTTCTTCTTCTTCTTTTTCTTCTTCTTCTTCTCCTTCTTCTCCTTCTTCTCCTTCTCCTCCTTCCTCCTCCTCCTCTCCTCCTCCTCCTCCTCCTCCTCCTCCTCCTCCTCCTCCTCCTCCTCCTCCTCCTCCTCCTCCTCCTCCTCCTCCTCTCCTCCTTTCTCCTCCTTCCTCCTTCCTCCTCCCCCCTCCTCCTTCTTCCTCCTCCTCCTCCTCCTCCTCCTCCTCCTCCTCCTCCTCCTCCTCCTCCTCCTCCTCCTCCTCCTCCTCCTTCCCCCTCCTCCTCCTCTTTCCCCCTCCTCTCCCTCCCCCCCTCCTCCCCCCCTCCTCCTCCTCCTCCTCCTCCTCCTCCTCCTCCTCCTCCTCCTCCTCTCCTCTCCTCTCCTCCTCCTCCTCTCCCCTCCTCCTCCTTCCCCCTCCTCCTCTTTCCTCCTCCTCCTCCTCTTTCCCCCTCCTCTTCCTCCTCCACTCCTTCCTCTCAGACATCCTTCGATCCCCGAGAGAGATTTTAGTAGACAAAGTAGGACGGAGATTGTGAGTGTCCTTCATTTATCCTGAAATGTGTGCGGGGGAATCCTTTCGGGGAAGTTAGGTACACTGTGTGTGTGTGTGTGTGTGTGTGTGTGTGTGTGTGTGTGTGTGTGTGTGTGTGTGTGTGTGTGTGTGTGTGTGTGTGTGTGTGTGTGTGTGTGTGTGTGTGTGTGTGTGTGTGAAGGAGGGAGGGAGAGTGGAAGGGAGAGGGAGAGAGAGGAAGGGAGAGGGAGAGGGTGGGGGATGGAGGGAGGAAGAGAGGGAGGGAGGGTGGGTGAGAGAGAGGGAGGGAGGGAGAGGGGATGGGTGGGAGGGAGAGAGAGGGGAGAGAGGGAAAGAGAAAAAGAGAGAGTGCGCGCGTGTGTGTGTGTATATTTTTTTTTCTTCTACGAAATTTTAGTGCAGCCTTTCTATTTTTTCCAGTGACAGGCGCCTAGTAAGTTGTACGGGGGGAGGAGGAAGAGAGATAAAGGGATACGTAGAGGAAGAAGAAAAACGAAGACAGTTATTGATATTTTAATGTGTTTGCGTGTGATTATATGCACTGGTTATGAGTACTGCATGCTTATATTTGTATAGCTATATAATTTGTCAACTTGTGTGTTCATCTGTCTGTCTACTTGTCTAAATATTTATCCATACTTAATGTGCACGGGCGTGTGAGAGTGTGAGAGAGAAAGATACAGAAAAATAAATAGAAAGAAAACTAGAAAGATAGGGAGAGAGATAAATTAAGACGGAACAATACTGGCATAGTGATATAGAACATTATATACATACACGATAGTGGTAGTTATGACGTAACAAGTGTGATGGAATTAATTGATGGTAATACGATAAAAGTGTAGGTAATGGCAGTGGCAAGAGCAATCATTTTAATGAGATAGCGATAAGCGAGTGGTTATGGGAGTATCAATAACCCTTATTGTTGTGCTTGTAGCGATAAATATATGTAAGTAGCGAAACTGTCAGTATGTCGCGGCGGTTGTGGGACGTGGAAAATGATGGGGTTGTATGTGTTTATTGTGTCTTTCTCTGTGTCTGTTTGTCTGCGTCTGTGTCTGTCATTTTGTCTCTTTCTTTGTCTCTGTCTGTTTATCTCTTTCTCTCTGAATCTTTCTCTGTTTCTGTCTGTCTGTTTCTCTCTCTCTCTCTCTCTCTCTCTCTCTCTCTCTCTCTCTCTCTCTCTCTCTCTCTCTCTCTCTCTCTCTCTCTCTCTCTCTCTCTCTCTCTCTCTCTCTCTCTCTCTCTCTCTCTCTCT